>NW_023494809.1:10166975-10364870 GCF_904425465.1 Colossoma macropomum
TTCGCACAGCTGTCTGCCATCGAAGAGAAAGTACTGAAGAATAAAGAAAGAACAACAAAGTACACTCACTGAGCATTTTATTAGGAACACCTCCCTGTTTCTACGCTCATTGTCCATTTTATCAGCCCCACTTACTATATAGGACCACTTCGTAGTTCTACAATTACAGACTGTAGTCCATCTGTCCGTCTGCGTACTCTGTTATTCCTCCTTTACTCTGTTCTTCAGTGGTCAGGACCCCCACATGACCACCACAGAGCAGGTACTATTTGGGTGGTGGATCATTCTCAGCACTGCAGTAACAATAACGTGGTGGTGGTGTGTTAGTGTATGGATTAGACACAGCAGTCCTGCTGGAGTTTTTAAACACTGTGTCCACTCACTGTCCACTCTATTAGACACTCCTACCTTGTCAGTCCACCTTGTAGATGTAAAGTCAGAGACGATAGCTCATCTGCTGCTGCACAGTTTGTGTTGGTCATCCTCTAGTCCTTCATCAGTGGTCACAGGACGCTGCCCACAGGACGCTGTTGGGTGGATATTTTTGGTTGGTGGACTATTCTCAGTCCAGCAGTGACACTGAGGTGTTTAAAAACTCCAACAGCACTGCTGTGTCTGATCCACTCAGACCAGCGCAACACACACTAACACACCACCACCACATCAGTGTTACTGCAGTGCTGAGAATGATCCACCACCCTAAAAATACTATGTGGTGGTTCTGTGGGGGTCCTGACTACAGATGAAGTAAGACCCCGGTTTTGTTTATACTGATGATTTGACAACTTGTGTTCTTAACAGGAATCAGGCTGATCAACAAGCTAAGAGGCACCAACATTAATGACAGGCTTTGAATTGAAATACTTATTATAAAACAGATTCCAGCTCTAAAATCTTATGCTCTTAACTAGAACTAGGCTGGTCAGCTAACAGGCTAAAAGATAGCTAACAACCTAAAGGACTCTTAATATCACAGGCTTGAATTAAAGTACTTACGGTATGATTAACTGTAAAACGGCAGTATAAAAGACTAAAGAATGTCACTTGAATGTCTGAAATAGTCCCAAATGATAATTTCTTAGCTATATTATTCATTAATGGAGTTTCAGGATCCAGTATTTAAATTCCTACATAGTGTACTATGTAGGGAGCAGGGAGTCGTTTGAGATTCAGCCCCAGTGTGAGGAGAGGGCGCCACTGGATTGGTGCTCAATGAGACTTGCGGTGGTAATTTGGTGCCCAAAAAGTACTTACAAAGTACTTATAAAAGTACTTATAAAGGTTTTTGCATTAAACAGTGCTGTGTTATCATATGATCATTGTTATATGACAAAAAGTTTTAAATTCGTGAAATGACTCCAATACATTTCAATAGGCCACCGAACTTTCTCCTCGCTCTGCGGTCAATGGTTGCTTAGAAACAACATCATACTGTAAAGGAACTACATTTCTTGACAGAATACTGGTTTATGTCGATTTTTATTAATAACTTACTAAATTACTTTCTGAAAAATTGTTTATCATAGTTTATGTTGGCCACCGTTTCATAAAAGTAATATACCACGAGAGGCCATGCGTTACTGTGATTTTATCACAGGGAAGGGAGTTTAAGGCACCCTTCCTGTGATAAAATTGCAGTAACACATGGCCTCTCGTGGCTTATTGCTTTACTACATGATTCACTGTTAAACTGTAATGTAAAAGACTAACAAAAACAAAAGAGAGGTCACATCACTTCTGTTTTGAAAGAACTGCACTGGCTACCTGTATGTTTTAGGAGAGATTTTAAAGTTCTGCGATTTTTTAAGGCTCTAAATGATCTTAAAGCTTCGCTTACAACACAGAATATCTGTCTGTTTATGTTCCAGTGTGCGATCTTAGATCTGCAGATACTGACCTTCTGCAAAAACCTTCTGTAAAATACAGAAAACATGGACTCTTTCTGTTATTCAGCTTCTAAACTGTGAAACTCAATTCCTCCTTTAATTAGACAGTCAAACTCAGTGCTCACTTTTAAGAAACACTTGAAAACGTCTCTCTTTAATTAAGCTTTTAATTAAAATTCTACATCTTTTTGGTTTCTAGCTTTTTAATTTGATCTGTGTCAAATTCATACTCAGTTTTTTTCTATTACTGTTAAGCTTGTCTGTAAAGCACTTTGAGCTGCCACTGGTATGAAAGGAGCTCTGTAAATAAAGATCATATTATTATTATTATTTTATTATTATTATTATTATTATTACTGAAGGATATCTTACTTGAATGTCCTACACAGGTCAAATGTCCATGTTTTAGTTCTGTCATATGTAGCATTAAATTCAAATGGCTCCCTCCTTTCTATATAGTGTGCTGTGTAAATAATGAAGTTTTGGTTTCTACACTCAAATCATGCGCTCATTGTCCAGTATGGATGGGGCTGAATCCCAAATGACTTTGTTAGCTATATTATGAACCGTTGGTGTCCAGTGGGCAATGTTTTAATTTCTTTGTAGAGCACTACGAAGGGAGCAGGGAGCCCCAGTGTGGGAAGAGTGACATACACCGCCACTAGCTTGGTGCTAAAAAAGACTAGAAATCACATAGAGCCACTAAAGGAAATTAGCATTGTCTTCATGGTGGTATTTTAGTGAGCAAAATTTTATAAGGCAAAGATTTTTGCTTTAAATAGTGTTATAATACATTCATTATTATATGAAAGTTAAAATGACTGCAACAGACAATGACGTGTAAAAACAGCTGTGTCCCAATTCAGGGGCTGCATCCTTGGAAGGCTGCATGTGAAGGCCAATTGCGTCACAGCGGCACAACTAAGCTGTCCCATTTCAAAGGCTCCTTCATACGCGGCCGAGAAATATGTCTTTCTTTTCCATGGCAAAAAGGATCCAACAGGTGGTTCCATCACCAGCCAACGTATCCCAAGGTTCATCCCGTGGCGGCGTCAGTAGTGGAGCGAACAGCGTCTAAGGAGACACTTTTAAATGTACTGGGTTTAAACTGAGGCGAATAGCTAATGATACATATTTTAAAAAAGCCAATGTGGTCTGAGGCAAAAGGTTTTAGGGAACAAGGAGCAGACAGAGAGAAGCATCTCCAGCTCTAATAAATGAAAAAATAAAAAAATAAAATCAAAGTTTTTGGTTCTGTCTTTAAAGAACTTTAAAAGAACTTGACAGGAGCGGCGTTTCATAATGCAGCGATGAGGGCGGGAACAGCGGTGCTGTGACACAAACAGGAAATCCTCCGTAGTTCAGACTTCACAGGTCTACACAGCCTTCGAAGGACACAACAAGGCAAGGATGCAACCCCTGAATTAGGACACAGCTCATGTTCTTGCCCTCTTTCAGCAATCCATGGTTGCTTGGTAACAATCTGCTGGTGGAATAATTGTTTCTCTCAATTATTATTAATAACGGTAAATTATTTATTGAAAATTGAGTATTTGATCATATTTTGTCATCTGTCGTTTTGTAAAAGCAATAAACCACTTGAGACACAAGAGGCTAAGGGGGTTTTTGCTTTTTGTCATTCCTAGTAACATCCTCACCCATGATGACATCACTGTCGCCTTGTTGCCTATATTTCCTACAGTGTAAACAGTTTCTCCAGTCCTATTTGTGCATTCAGTGCATTTAAAAAAATAAAAAAATAATTGAGCCGCATCAAAACAATCAAATCAAATTGCGGTGATCTTTGAAATTTCATGATGCAATCAATCATCTCCTGAAGAACTATAATCAATAGCTACGAGGTCAGAGATTGATACCCTTAGTAGCTTTAGCAGAGAGAGGAAAGAGAGGGAGCCTGAGAGAAGAGGAATGAGGACAGGAAGGGCTGAGCGAACGTTTATCACGCTCCTCTTCCACTGAGGCAGACAAGCAGATAGGCCGCGAGCGGCGAGAGACGGAGCCCAGAGGATTCCATTTCTGCTGGATGAGAAACAGAACGGGATGGGAAGGGTCTGCAGGAACGTAGGAGCAGAGCTTTCTCCTCGAGACATGAGAGAGAGAGAGAAGAGGAGAGAGAAAAGACTGTGACAGCAGTTTGACAGGCATTTTAACATTGAACAACTCTACTGGGAGGAGCATCTAAGCGGAGCCGAATAAACCAAAGCCAAACGCAGGCGAGAGGAAGGGAAAAGCAAATTCCAGGGAGATGAACATGTGCCAACAAACAACTTAAGCGTGGATTTAATCTGACTGGCCACACTGAGCATTTTAACCATTTTCACTGTTTGAAAACCTGCATTTTAAAAGGCGCACATGACCTACAATTTCCTTGTATTCTATATTTTTTGTCCCCTGACATCCACTCATGAGTTTTGTGGGTGGTACCAAATTAGTCATAATTCATTATTACATTTTTATATCTTCATTCTACAACCTCTCTTCTTATCCCTTAGAATGACATAGGCTGTTTTTGTTACTGTTCCTTTAGGACTGATCTGTGAATGAGCTTTGTTCTGTATTGTGCCTCACTGAAAAAGCAGCCCAGGCCAAAATGCTCCTCATAGCTTCAGTGCGAATGGGCAGAGTGGAACTGCTGAATGGGTGGACGTACATAATTGCATTGATTTTCATGACATCATAAAAATACTGAATTCAAAGCTTTTCCACATGTGTGGACTGGTATGTTTAAAAATTTGTAAGGCCTGATTCATACATGCTGCTTCTGTGTGGCGTGAGTGATGCAAAGTCTTGTTTTTCATTTCAGCGGCCATGTTAACTGGTCAGCACTTTCACACAGAAGGCGTGTGCGAAGTGGCAGAGCGTACCGGGTATAGAGGATAGACCCAGCGCTGTTTTTTTTTCATCACACAGCAAAATACAATGAAATAAGCCATGAAAATCAAAGAAAATTAAACAGAAAATTGTGTACAAACTTAATTTGATTCATGACAAAATACTAGTCAAACATTCCATGCTGCACACACATTTCCCATGGTCTGCCAGGCTTGAAACTTTTGTCTAATTGTAAGTCAGAATGCTGTTGAGGATAAACAAACATATGGTGCACTTTTATACATTTTATAAATTTTATGAAAGCAGCGTGACTGAAGTGACCATTTATCATTTGTCTGATAAAAGGAACATCTGTTTAACTTTCTCGTTGCTCCGCTCCGCAGCACAAACGCTGTATGAATGAAAGGCCGGCACGTTCAAGCTATAGCGCTCAGGCTGCCACATCACTCATGCCAAGCAGAGGTAGCATGTGTGATTTAGGCCTAAGAGTGTTTATATACTATATCAAACTCTTTCATTTCAAAAAAGCAATAAAAATGAGATTTTTTATGATATGGGCCCTTCAAAACAAACAGCATTCAAATATCCCAACAAGAACCTGGTGTATACAATAAAAAACAAAAGCAAGGTTTAAGGAAAGGGTTACACTGCTAGCATTAGAGGTGATCATCCCATATCTGATGATTTGGTTGGTTTAGTGATTTATCTTTGTATTTCAGCTGTATATGATTTAACATCCTACTGTTCGGTCAACACAATGCCAGATTTTTGTTTGAAATGTTTCAATATTACATCAGAACAAAAATGTTGGCTCTACTTCCAAATGGATGACTTGTATCCAGTCAGCATGGAAGCAGCTCAATTTACGGCACAATTAACAATAAATTCAACCAGAACAGACAAAACATTGGCAATAAAGGTACAATCTTAATGTGTTTGAGGCTGTAATGACAAATACACCCAAATATGTAATGAATTTTACATGTTTTTCCAGCTTTCTAAGGCCGATAGAGCTGCTATAAGCTGTATTAATCACACTAAGGGATTCTCTGTGTTTGCTAACTCTTTTAGCTGAAGCTAATGTCAATTTAGCACATTTTTAACTCTTTCAGATTAAGATAAAGTTGCCAAACATCACTACATGACCAATAAGAGCACCAGCATGTAGAATTAGGATGATATGCTGATGTGTTCCTGGCTGTTTTTAGAATTATTACTTGTAGAGAGTCTGACATAAGGCGACATAAGCTAGTTAAGAAGCTAAGGCTATTAGCATTGATACTAGCAGCCACAGAATGACTTTTTTGCTCATATTTTCAAACTTGACAAAGAAAAATTGAAGCTTTGTTTGATTCTACACATGATTTTGTGTAAATGTAGGTATTTGTGCGAGTGTGAAGAACAACGCAGTGTATCATTTCTTGATAGCCTATAAGCAAAGCTAACTGACAAGCAATGTAGCTTATTAGCCCAAATAGATGCTTTAAAGTGACATAAAAAGACCATTAAATCGTTAACTGTGGTTTTTATAAGCGGTTCTAGCTGTTTCTCGAGCAGGTGGGAAATGAGCTAAAAAGAGAACCTTAAGTTCAGGTGGTTCATGTTTGGGTCAGTTCTTGTTTTTTGCCATGCAGTAAAAAAAAACAGCCTTATAAAGTGAATGTTTCTTTACTAAACTCTGCAGTGAAATATGTGGCTGGTGCTACTTTATGATTATATGACAAGAATAAGAATTAACAACACAAAGTTGTTATTCAAGATCATTTGAAATAAACTTTCTAAAAAAATATCTTTGATAAATAAGTCTCAGAATTATTCGCTTACCGTCTAATATATCCTAGACCTTAACAAGCACCACTATTGTGAGATAATCGTCATTATTCAACTGTGGGTGGTCACAATGTTTTGTATCACAGAACCATCAGAAATCTTAATTAGACCATGACATAAATTCTTGCCCATGCCACCCACTACTAACAGTTTACTCGACGAGCCTCATTAGATTGTCTTAGCAAAGCACTACTTTGGTGTCGTCACATAAGTGTGTGCAAAAGATTATCAAATATTACACAAATAAAAGTGCTCTGCTTTATTCACCCTAGTTGTCAGTTAATAAAGAAGTAATAGCCAAGCTATTAGTTTGATAAGCATTAGTAAGGACACTACAGGGCTGCCCAAAATGAAGTATATTCGAATAACCATATCCATCCCTACACATTACGGCAATGGACAATGATGGTGGGGGGACCACTGTGCCAAGGTTTGACCTGAAAACAGTCCAGTCTCGACGGGGGAAATAAAGCCACAGCAGACGCAAAGTCTCACCAAACAAACAATAAAATCTCTGCAAATATCACAGAGATCAGCCATGCGTGTTTACACAGGGAGAGCGAGAAGCCGAAATTGGGCCGGGCTCAACGAGAGGCCGGTCAGATGAAACCTCTCACATCAAATCCCCCCGAGGAGATGGAAATATTTGATGTGCAAAGACACACGCTGACCACTGAGGAGTTTATACAGCCATCATACTCTCAAATCAATGCCCATAAAGGCAAGACTAATACATACTGCTTTGCACTCAACATCATAGTTTCCCATTCCTAGATTTATACATAGTAACACTCTCACCGTTTCTCACCTCACGTTTAGGTGTACTAGTCTCCATTCTAAGCCCAGCAGGGAGTAATATTCCACTGAGAAAAGCACCCCCCAAAAGATGCCTTTAAAAAAATCAAGAAATATATATATAAACTCACAAAACAACGCGGCTGAGAAAGTTTTTCCAATCAATTCTTGACACTTTTTTTAATCTATGTCCAATGGCAGGTGACTGGCAGGCCCCACATCATAAAAAAGTAAAATAATAAATAAAAATCACTCCCTGTGGACGGTGTGTGGAATGAATTTTACCAATATCGTTTGCTTTGGTGATTGCATGCATGCCCACAAGGCATAACAGCTAAATTTACCATCACCACGCCTTGACAGTCCACGCCTGAATATGAATGAGACGGCGAGATGTAATTTGTCATGAAACTCTTGGATGGTTTTTCTCGAGCAGAGCGTGCACCGGGGAGACATTTAAGACACACGCTGGAAGCCGGGCAAGCGATTCAAATTGTCAAGCCCCCACAAGCGCAGAAAAAGCTTACCTTCCAGCTTTCACCACGAAAGCTATACACACAAAGAAAACAAACCCACTGGTGTTGCAAAAAATTCTGATTTTCATGCCAAAAATGCCTTCATGCATTAAAATGTCCGTGAAATAGCCTGACAAGCGTGATTTGATTTTAACATATTTCCTGACACATTCCCTATTGAAAAAGGAAGTCGGGGCAGAATGTGTCAAGGGGATTGACTTCGTCTTTACAATGCACAGTATCTTCAATATACGTCATCCTCCGGCACACGTAAGCATTCTTGGCAGTAGCTCGTGAATATCAAGTTGAATGCAACACTGGCCTTACGTAAAGGAAGAAGGAACTCGCTGAAACTATGCAATCAACTGAAGGTTACAAGAAAAAGTACACAGGAGGTAAGCGCAGGTGAACCATGACTTGCTGCTTGCTACTGCTAGCTTCTAGCATCTCTCTTATCCAGTAGATAACATTTAAAGTTATGGAAAAAGGACTATCATCCTAGCCTTCATCTGAGATGCAAAACCATGTAATTGGAGAATTGCAATACAAGGTGTGTTGTCAATCAGTTTTTCCATTTTCCAAGAACATAAATGCCTTTTTTTTTACTTTAAATAAGCCAAATGACTTTCTAAAAGCTCCAACTTTCATGCTGATGTAATGGTGACTGCTGTGGAACCTCCTAAATTGAGGGACATCCTTGCAATTCCACAATGTTCCTCTCTCGTGACTGATTAAACTAGAACTCTCTGACGAATGATCCTCAAGTTAGAGCTTAAATCAGGCCTGACCCAACCCAAAGCATCAGGTTTGGAATCTGAACCTGGAGTCTGAAGATGAGCTAAACAAAATTTTGTCAAAACCACATCGTAAGTCCAAAAAAATTCTAACAGAAACTGACCTGAACCACCCAAAGTTCTAAACTGAAGTTGAAATTCCAGTTGAATTACTGTGTAGCAACACTAATAACCAGACCCTGGATGTTAGGTTATGCTATGTATTTTATTGATTGTTCAAAGTGAATTTGTCTATTTGCTGCCTAACTATACCCAGGCTGGGAGCAGCACAGCATCGCCAGCAGAGAAGCAGCACTGGGGGCAGTAGGGAGTTGAGTGTCTTGCCCAAGGCCACAGCTAGGTATACCCAGTCAGTCCTGGGATTTGAACCTACCAGTTGTTGGCTCACCTCTTCAGTACCTATAGCTACCAGTTATGCTTTTGACCATTCAGACAATTTTTGTGATACAGCAAGATGTTTCACCTGTTTAGTTCTAATGCTATATTATAGTTTGTGGTAGACAGACGACAGCAAACCGGACACTCCAATGTTTTCAAGTGGCAACGTTTCACAAACTGCAAAGGTAAGAAGAATTCTCCATCAGGTGTTCAACTTTCCTGACTCTTCCCGACCGCAGCAGTGAAATAAAGCAGATATTTTTTGGGGAGCTAAAGAATTGTTGCTGAATTCCAGACAAAATCATCAGTATTATTCAACACAAAATAAAATAGTAGCGCGTCCTCCTGCCTTTTCCACATAAAAAAAAACAATGCACACTGATAAAGCTCTCCTCTAATAATAATCCATTTTTGCTGGTAATGTAGTCACCATGCCAATGTGCGCATGGCTTCATGCCCGCATCTGCCACGTGCTGCTATGAGGCGGGAAATGACGTTTTTCAACACAGATATGTAGATGCAGCATTAAGCTCTATTTCTTTAACCAGAACATATTATATATTAAACATATAAATAAATTTTTGTTCACACAACTGAAATATAACATCTTTTTGGCTGCACTAAACTGAATCGATTCGCTGTTTAATGTCCCGCACACTATTTTCTCACAATCATGGGCTTTGCGGACCTTGTTTTAAAGTAATGAATGTAGAATAAAACAAAAGCAGGAAGAAATGCAGGACAAAATCTGTTAAACATGGGATGGGCTGTGATAACCCGAACATGAATATTTGGGATGTGAGCGGTCAGGTTGAAAAAATCTAGCTCTAACTAAAGGTCCTCTTTGTGCTTTTAATAAATTACAGCCACTTGACTTGTGAACAATGGCTAATAAACAGAGGAAGACATTTGTTGTGAGCTCATGAAAACATCTAAAGGGAATGTGTTTTAGAATAAATTTAACATGTATGCCATAAAATGATATAAACAAAATGGCTTTAATGAGCTTTTAACAGAACGGCCCTCTAGAAAAGGCCAACACATTTGCATAATGTTGACTGCTAAGTGCCTCCTACCAGCTTCTATAAATCATTAGCATTGTTAGCATTTTTATAAAGCTGACCTCTTTGAGTCAGTTTTTGCAGATGAGTAACAATCAAACTTGATGAGGGCCCCCCTGGAGGTGCCCTGGTCATTGCCACCATTGCTTGTGGCCTAAAGCAAAGTCAACTGGTTTGCAAAGAAACAGCAAATTGCATAAATGCATTGTGAACACTGCTATTCTCCAACAATACACTAATTTATTCCCTTGATCTTCAGTCAAAGCAGGAGCCTCGTTTGAGCCCAGCGAACACGCGAGTCAGAGATTGCAGTCGGTTGCATTCCATCGCTGCCCCAGCCAAAGAAGTTCCATCGAGGCGGTGTAATTCAAAGGCTTTTGTGCGCGACAAGCGGCCGAGGGTCAAACTCAACCCGCCCCAAATTACTTAGACTCTGTAATACTACCTTGGGAAGAACATTCATTTCATGATACATTGGGCTCCGCTGTCATGCCTCGAGTACAAAACAACGGCGGAGTGGGAGGCAGAAAAGTCATTAAACCTGGACGAGTGCTGACATTTGATTTGTCACCGACTGTGCTGCAGAATTCTTTACTTGCCTAAATTCGCCATTAGGGCAGCACAGGCCCTCTACACCGAGTGACATGGGTAATAAGCGCTTGTGTCAGGCACGACAATAATTCAGCTCCGTTTTTTCATGCAGCATGAATTCGCAATGCCAGGGCAAGTGCACATTTTCATCCGGTGAGCGAGGTTGCCAGACACAGGCACGAGGGTTCCGGTGGCTGGAATTGCACGCTGTTACATGCATGAGGTCATTTGTCATACTCTGGTAATCCTTCGTGGCTTTAACTAGATGACGGACCAACTATTATTGGGTCATGCCATAATTCGGATAGACTGAGCCTCAGGACGCAACGCATCCTGCACCACGCTGGAGCGATTTCATTACACGCCCACTCCTACGCATAGATTAACCGATGCACATTAAATAACGGTGACTCAATGTACAATGCAAAATGTCAAATGTAAAAGGCCAGGGTTTTAGCCAGCGCAGCGCTGATGAAAAGATCTGCTAATCTACTTAATGTCAAAGGTATATTCTTTAGTTCCTTCTTCACATACCCCAACCGCCCACATGTGCACATAGAGATCATCCATTCTGTTGTAAACACCCTAGTATATCACCACTGGGTCTACTCCAAGCCTGACGTTCTCGTCAGATATTCAATTTGGAAAAGGACGATGAATAATTCATCTTTTGGTGAATCCCTGAAATTTATTGCTCAAAAAACCCACTTCAATTTCCATGGAAGAGCACAAATGGCACACAACCTACCTCGGTGTTTGAGCCAGCTGCTTCTGAATTACATACATTCCAAGGGCGCATCTGTCGAAATATCATAAATATCAAACAAAGCCAACGAAGCCATGACGCAAAGATTAAGCCCAAGTATACTGATATTCATTCAGGTGCATCCGAACCTCAAATCTCAACAGATAAACATCATCAATTCAAGCTCGAGCAATTCCAGCAGAAAGGGCCACCACCGTGCCGAAAGACAATGCCACGGCGGCAGCCGACCTTGGTGATGAGAAACGAAATGGAAAGAGCGATGCATTATGCATGGGTCCCTTCACACCGCCGTAGTGCAATTCTCTAATTTGATATGGGAGTGGGGCAATAAGGTTCTTGCGATGGTATCACAGTATGGGACTCCTTCTACAGAATGACTCTTGGCAAGATCATTCCAACTGACCGTAGATCAGCCTACAGGAACTGTATTCTTGATACAACACTTCCAATCTTGTGTTGTATCACTTGCTTCATCAGACAGCTAGTCAACAGAAGCCATGCTTTCCTAGCACAGGTGAAATCCAATTAACCTGAACCGCCATCTTGGTTTTCTCCCAGGCTGAAGCTACCTCGTTCACCTCGAGTCTCTATCTGTCAGGTCAAGACATGCTGTGGACAAAAATCGATGATTTTAAGTAACAAAAGGTCAATAAAAAGCCTCTGTCTGACTGCAGGCCAGTGCGGGAGACCATAGACGGACGTTGATGACGGCTTTGGAACTAGGACTGCAAAAGTCAAAGGCATTCAGTATACACAGTGTGGGAAGCCGCAGAAGAAATCGGAGCGCTGCCGTGCCCCTGTCAGACGGCCAATGCTTTAAATTTCTAGCCTGGCTGCTCTTTTGTCAGGACGTGGACGGGAACACAGAGGCAGTTAATCATCCCTTCCTGACCCTGCCACGCTATGCCACCCAAAGACTTCAAAACTCATTTGTAACCTCTGGATTTGTCCAAAAGGCTAAAATTTCGCCTGCAACAGGCAAAGACATGGCAAAAGCACAGAATAGTAACCCACAACATGGGCTTATAGGTGTGGTTGGTAAACAGTAAAAGGTGAAGTATACAAGAGGCTATTCTGGGCTGTAGGCTAATTGATTCATTTGCATTTAAAGGACACATCCTATGAGTCATTCTTTAACAAAATCTCCATGACCACAAAGACTATGCATTAATAAACATCAGCACTTGAAAATGTCTAGTGGGCATCTACAGTTTTGACCGAAAATGATAACGGCAATTGCTACGATGGTCTTCACTGCACCTCCTAAGTGTTAGAAATTCATTTGGCATGTTTGTTTGATATCTCTCACCACTGAACATGAATAAGTGGATAGACAAATATTATATTATGGAAGAGTTTATCAGGCATTCATCATTCATTTTGATAAGATACAGTGGTGTTTCAATTCCACAGAGCACAAATAAGTGGCTGGAAATGTGCTTTATGGTAATATGTTAATGTTTCCATTTCCACTTCATTACAGCAAAAAAAAAAAAAAAGAGTAGGCAGGACACCTAAAAATTTCTATTACATTATATATTAAATTTCTGATGGTTTGAGAATTGAGGATTAACTGTGGCATATTATTCTTGGACATCCCTTCACTTTTAACTAGAACCATATTTAGCATGTGAAGTGAAATATTTTTATTGTGCAACATAGTAAAAACAGAACTGAACAATATGAAGACAAATGTCAACATTGCTTGGAACCATTTCATCTCTGATCATCAGACTCTGCATGAATTTGGTAAATACTCAGCTAAGAAGCTGTGGAGATCACTGGCATCTGACATCGCCTGAAGCTGCTGGCTGAGTGAGCGATGGCCTATGTCAGGGGTCGGCAACCCAAATGTTAAGAAGAGCCATTTTGTCCTTCCTACAAAAATCAAACCACCTTGGGAGCCACAACATTTTATGTCCATTTTACCATCTTGGCTGTAAATATGTCTCAGTATGGGCTAATGTCCTAGTATAGGCTAAAAAAATATAAACAAAAATGCAGACATACTTTGCTCTGCTTTAAACTTTAGCTCAGCAATAGCCGCTTATCTTGCACCTCCAGCAGGAAACAAGAATAGTTTTTTTGTAAAATGTCTCTCATTGTTCGACTTTTTATGAGGCTGAAGTCAGCTTCTCATTCGCCAGCTTCTTGCTCCAATCTTCTGTTCCACCTCAAATGGTGCCTGAGTCGCCAGAATGTAACCGCTACACCATTTAAGGTGGAAGGGGAAAATTCGAACAAGAAGCTGGTGATCAAGAATCTGATTCCAGCTTTGTGACTTTTTAGTGTTTCAGTTTCTCGATGCAGATTAAAAATATAAGGAATCCAGCTGGAGTGATTATAAATGCAAATAAGTCCATTTGTCTCCAAATTATCAATGTTCATTTTAAATCTCTCTCTTTGCCTTTTTGTTAGCTACTAGCTGGGCAAGATTGTTGCCTGCATTGCTATGGTGACCAGCAGTCTGTGTGCCAACATTCAGGGTTAAAGGCCGGTGAAGTAGCAGATATAGGCCACATTAACTCCAGCGTTTAAGACCATTTATTGTTAAAACTGTGTTGAACAATCAGCAGAGCTTTTTTTTTTTACAGCAAAGGAGGATTATTTTACTTTCATCTAAAAATCTAATTCGGCTGTGGAGCCGCAGCAATAATACTTTCAAAATATACGATCATATTTTATTGGTAATAATTACTGCAATACTGCCATTTGCATTCACAATGTGGCAAAAGGCTAAAAAATCCAAATGAGCCAGTAATATATACATTTTTTTTTTTAACACAGACTGTTAGACTCCTGACCAATCAGAGATTTAGATGAGAGTTCCTTGCATGTTTGGGTGAATTAAGACATTACTAGGTATCAGTATCAGGTTGATATCAGCGGTATCAGATATCTCTAATCCACAGTTCAACCAATCAATTTAAACGTCAATAAATGATTGTGCTTTTAATACATTACATTACATCGCACTTGCAATATGATGCAATAGAGTAACTTATTCATATCATTGATCCTTAATGATGAAGCACTTCTAGTATCTAGCAATAGCATTTTTTGACTCACTCCACATACAGCTTTGGCTGGCTCTGAGTCAGCGACGGTTAAGGTCATCTGTTGCTTTATTAAAAATAATGCGGCGGGATCTTGACGTTGCTTCAGAAACTGAAAAGCCAAGGTCGGTGTGGAAGTATTCTTCCTGCCTCTAGACACGAGAAATGAAGCCCAGACCAGGTTCGCCAACAGATAATGAAAAATCAGTAAATAATAAAACAAGCAAGGGTCATTAAAATCTTCTTCTGTGGAGAGAGCCCAGTCCTACACACCATCATCGGCAATAATTCCACGTTAGGGCTGAGCAATTAATTGAAGAATAACTGTTATTGCAATTTTGGCCATAATTAACCAAAGGCTACAAAGGTACTGCATGCTCACAGCTGCATGCCTGCTAGCGTTCAATCACTGCTCTGATGTATTGCAGAGCTTCAGTGATAACAGGGCTAATCTCTGTTAATCACAATTAATGATAACCATCATGCTATAGGACAAAACAGAGGCGCTTATCATTTTCGTTACTAATTGCATGAGTGTGCTTACTGCAGGAAACGGTGTGGATTCAGCAGTCTAGACATCAGTGGGAATGCATCAAGCACAAACACTCCCCAAGATAATGCTAGTGAGGAGGCACGGGAAACAGAGACAGAGAAAGAGAGAGAGACAGAGACAGAGGGGAGAGGGGGAGACAGAGAGAGAGAGAGAGAGAGAGACAGTGGGGGAGAGAGACAGAGGGAGAGAGAGGGAGAGAGACAGAGGGAAAAAAAGAATGAGAGCACACAAGAGAGAATGAGAAGAGTGAGAGAAAAGGGGGGAGAAAGAATGAGGAAGAGTGGGACAGAGAAAGAGAGAAGAGAGAAAAAGAGAATGGGGAGAGAGAGAACAAACGAGAGGGAAGAGAGAGAGGGGAGACGACAATAATGATTGAGGGAGCAGAAAAGAGCAAGAGAAAACAAGAGAGAATAAGAACAAGAGTGAGAGAACGAGAGGGAGGAAAAAAGAACAAGAGAGAGCAAGAGAGAATGAGAACAACAGTGAGAGAGAAAGAGAGATAACAAATAAGATAGAGGGAGAAAAAAGAGCAAGAGAATGAGAACAAGAGAGAGAGAAAGAGAGAGAGAATGAATGAGATAGAGGGAGAAAAAAGAAAAAGAGAGAGCAAGAGAGAATGAGAACAAGGGTGAGAGAAAAGGGGGAGAAAGAATGAGAAAGAGAGGGACAGAGAGAAAGAGAAAAGGGAGAAGAAGAGAATGAAGAGACAGACACAATGAACAAGAGAAAGGGGAGAGAACAAAAATGATAGGAGAGAAAAGGAAGGAGAGAGCAGGAAAGAATGACTACGAGAGAGAGATGGGGAAAGAAAGAGAATGAGAGGAACAGAGAAAGAGAAGAGAAAAGGTGAATGAGAGAAACAAGGAAAGAAAGGGGAGAGAAGGGAGAATGATAGAGGGAGAAGAATGAGAGAGAGCAAGAGAGAATGAGAACAAGAGTGAGCGAGAAAAAGGGGAGAGAAAGAGAATGAGAGAGAGAGAGAGAGAGAGAGAGAGAGAGAGAGAGAGAGAGAGAGAGAGAGAATTGAGGGGAATGCAAGCACGTTGCATCGGCATGAGTAACGCACCAGCTGCGTCATACGCAGGGCTGGTTTAGTGGGTTGCTGTCCCATTAGGGCTCATGATATTCTCTCCTATAAACCACCCTGCTGTTTATCTACATCTGCATTTGCTCGAGCGACTCTGCAGTGCATGTACCCCCACCACCTCCCCCCACCAGGCAAAGAAGGGTGTCAGACACACACAGGCTTCTCTTAACTAAGATTAATTGCAGCTAATCTGCGATGCCCGATGGAACACAGAGCAAGGCGAGCCGCGGAGCCCATTATGCAGCCGCTAGCGGCGGGGAAATTAGCCCGCTCGGCCGCCTGACGCCGGGAAGAGGCACGAGCACTCGATACGCTGTTTACTTCCAGCCACACATGCATCTGTCAAGAGGAGGAGGGAAAGGGAAAGCGCATGTCTGTGTGCCAGGCATGTCTTACAAAGGCAGTCCTTCAGCTTTTACCCAATTTCCTTCCCTCTCCTGACTGGCTAGAGGGGAGAAACAGAGTGAGAGAGAAGAAAAAAAAAAATTTAAAAATAAAAGAAATTACTCTACCGGCAAATGCTGCCCCAGTGCACATCTGCAAATGGTGGATGATTTCATATTTCACACTCATTCTGGAGAGAGCACCTCCCGGTGAATCTCTAATGACCTGTAGGATTTCAAGCGCACTGGCAAGAAAATTCAATAGGATTTACGGCGGCACATCATCGGAATAACAAAGACACACATCACGCGCAAGCATGGACACGTGCGAGCCTTCTGCAGCGGACTCGGGCGGACGCCTGCGAAAAGGGCCGAAAGGGATTTCACATTTGCTCTCCGCTTGTCGCCTGGCGTCGCAATTAAAGCTGCCGGCAACGCTGAGCGAGGCCCTGCTAACCGAATTTCGCTCCAATTCCCCACCCTTCCCCAAGCTCCCCACCCCAAACCTCTCTCTCACACTCTAATGCACTTTAATGCATTCGATTCCCCACTACAGTCAGAGCACCTTCGCAAAATAAGAGGGGTGAATAAAACAATGACACAGACACGCACTGAGGTTAACGCTCAGTACAAAACCTGACTGAGTCAGTTAAGAGAAGGATGCACAAAGGAGATGACTCACAAATGTATTTTTCACAATGCAGTATCAGTCAACAGTTTGACGTACCGACTCCTGGAAGGTCTTTGTTTTCACTAATGTTTACGTTTTAGAACAACGCCGAAAACAACAAAGCTATGAAGGAACATGTACGAGGACAGTTAGTGACCAACAAAAGGTGTTAAATCATGACTCAAATATGTGATGAAAAATGAAGGAAATATGATACAGATTGGCACTTGGCAGAACAAGGATGAAGGAGCTTGAAAAGATCTTCAAATGCAATGATTTGTCTCTACACACACAAAGATCAGAACGGTCCAGGCTGTGGTCACCTCTTTATTCTTTATCAATGTAAAAGCTGGACAATAGCCAAGCGAGATAGGAAAAATATAGATGCCTCTGAACTTCAGTAGTAAACGACCAAATCAGGCCTTGACTCCAACTCAAAGCCTTGATAACCAAACTGAAGCTCTTTAGACATGTTTTGAGAAGAACTGATTCACTGGAAAAGACCATTATGGTTGAAAGAGTTGAAGGTAAAAGAGAAAGAGGATGACCAGCAACAAGATGGATTCAATCAGAGGAATCATAAACCAGCCATTCAGCAGACATTCTGAAGAAACACTATCCATATGGTCGCTAAGAGTCGGAATCAACTTGACGGCAACGGGTAATTAATTATAACCCCTACATTGGGCTCACAAGTGGCACAACTGTCTTTTGCTAAGTTTATATGACGGTAGATGGCAGACCGGATATTTCACTGTTTTCAGTGAAGCAGCGATGGAAAATTCCACCACCAGCAGCAATGGCAGTGTACCATTTTCCCAACTTTTACCATCAACCGCAGAGGTGGAATAAACTGGATGCTGACTTTTTTGGGAGTCATGAATGCCCATGTCTTTTTCTTGAAGTCCAGGTGTATCTGGTACTATAAAACAAAGAATTAAAAGCATCCTCGTTCCTTTTCCTCCACCATAAATAATCAACACTGCTAAAGCTCTCCTCTGATTGTCATCCAGTACCAATGGTGATGCTCTCACCAGGGTAACGTTTCCATGGCTGCATGCTGCCATCAGTCAAGTACTGCTATGAGGCACAGGACAACTTTTCTTTTAGCAACATGTAAGCATAAGTGTGAGCTCTATCTTCGGGAGCAAGTTCGATCCCTAGTAATGCCCAGCCATAACTGCCCTTGCTCTTTCTGGGTGGCTAAGATGGTCCTCTTTTCCTCCCTGATGCCATCTTTGGTCGCATACCGCTATGAATCACAGAATGACATCTCATCTGGGGATTGTGAATTCAATCAGCCATCTGCAGCTGGGAATCCAAGAGATAATAATTGTCCTCACTCTCTCTGGGTTTGCAGGACAGTCCTTCCTCTCCCCCCACCACTCAGCTTAATACTAGCCAATGTGGACATTATTAGCTGACAAAAGAGAATAGGTAGCTAGCACTCTCCTCCAAGCGTGTTAAGTCTAGTGACATAGCGAAACAGGAGTAAATAAGGATCTGGGATGTGGTGTCGCTCCAAGTGTCCCAAAGGAAGCACATGCTAGCCTTTATCCTCCCAGCTTGGTAGTATCATATGATAAGGGTAGACCCAGTAGGTGTAACAGGGAGTGACTAAACTGAAGACAAAACTGGGCAAAAAGCAAGTGACCAGCCATGCTTTTCCCACAGGACTGTTCCCAGTCTATAAAAACAAAAGCGTGTCTAAACCTTTGACTGATTTTCATTACAATTTACAGTGTTATGTCTTGTGTCGCGAGACGTGCAGTGGTTGGAAGCATCAAGATGTCAAAGTGCACGCTTCTTCTAGTCTACATAACATCTCCATCTTCCTTGCCTTTCTTATCCTTCAACAATGGTTCTTTGGTTTAGTGATTGACTCAGACTTTCTTTATGCTAAGACATAAAGTGACTTTGGCAGTTGACTTTAGCACGCAACTACAGACGTCTTCCCGTACAGAGGACAATCTATTGGATCAGTCAAAAACAAAGTTAATAAAGAGTTTTTTTCTTTCAAAAACTTGAATGATCTTTGTCATTTTTTGTTTTGTTTTTGACTGATCCATGCCCATTCGAGATGAGCTAACCTAAAGATCAGAAGCTTCACACCCTGAGGTGATTTCTTGGGAGTTTAGCAGATTGCTTTGTAACCACTCTGTCAGACAGATGAAGGCAAGATCTGGCGCTGCTGGAGCTATTTCATGAGTTGAGACATTTCTCAAGTACTCAAATTTACTCCAGTGTATTCTCAAGTACACCAAACTCAGATTTACTCAACTCTTAAGGACATTTGAGAAACATTCTTTTACTCCTAGAACTGACTCAGAGGGTTTGTTGTCCCATGATACAAAAAGAAAGGAGATTCGAGGCCTTAATTTCCACGGGTGTTCGTACACAAATGTGATAGCCAACAATATTGCATCTATATAACTGTGAGACCTAAGTTGGTTTTCTTGGATGAAAAACTGTAAAGAGAAAAGCTTCTATACTTCCGAGACGTGTTTTAGAAATGCTAATTATGGGGAGCAGTTAAACGAAGCAGCAACCTAAAGTCTTTTTTTCTAAGTTTCTTCCATTTAAGAAAATGCAGTCATATCTACAGGAAATGTATGCTACAGTATACCCGAGTGGGCTCATCATAAGACTTAATTACCACGGTACTACAGTGAGTACATTTGTCCTACATCCTTAAAGCACTGTGATAAAGCTGTTAAACTTGCCTTACTGTTCAGACCTAAACAGCCATGGACAACCAAATGGCAAAGAAAGGTTGAGCAAAGAAACAAATAGGCATCATGTGATGGGATGATGATAAAAGAAACACTGTTCTTCAAAATTCTACCATTGCAAACAATGAACACTAATAGGGGCATGTTTCATTCAGTGTTTGTAAGAAATATTTTTAAATATTATTCATCCAAGGCCTTAGCATAAGTTCCAATAAATACCATAAACAGATACATAGATGTACTTTGTTGACCTCAGGGGGAAAATGTGTGATTTCTCCTCCAGTAAAAATCATTAAGTGGTTCTGGTTTCTGTTAAACATCTCTAATTTTTCAGATTTTTCATAAAATTATGCAAAAGGTTATATTTTTATACATGTAATTTGATGAAAGTTTCTGTTATTTTAATCATGGTGGTGTTTTTTTTATTCAAACTAATCAGCTCGGGCTGTATTGCAGTGATATAGTTAAATAGGTGGTGCGGCATATGGCATCCTGGTGGCACAACTGTCTACAGATTGCCACTAGTTTGAATCCTGGCAATGCTGCAACTGAAAAAGTGTGAAAGTCATTAATTACCGGCACAGTTTCTTTAATATTTTCACCAACACTGTTGTATTAGTTGGGTTCTAGCGTGTGTTTACAGGAGACTGAACCAGAAGGTCTTTACAAGCCCTGGGACATTGCTTCCCACAAAGCTTCGGTTCGTCCCACGTTCAATTCCCGTAAGAGAAGCGTCAGTCGTCACAGCAGAAGGCTTTTGTCTGATCGTCCAGGGGCCTTGATTAATTACAGCTTGAGTAGTGAGGAGAGGGGTACGAAGCAATCTGCTAAAACCTCGGACAGGGCATACTCCGTGGAGGCATCAAGGGCCATTAATAAATCAAGCCATTTAAGTAAAAGATTGGCCCACTGCCAGGGCCACAGTGCCAGCTACCAGCTCCCACGAGCGTGGAAGGTGGAAATGGCTCTTGTGACTCTCGTTTGATTAAGTCATCCCTAAGGTGCACGTGAAGAGTCCGGAGGTTTAGAGGTCAGACGTCGGCCGTGGCCAGGCCAGCATCCCACTGCTGCTCTAGGGTTAGCACTCACTGTTGATTATGTGTCTTTAAATCCCAGTGACCCTCCCAGCAGTATCGACAACACGCCATTCTCTAATGTCAGATTTGAGCCGGGCAATTAAAAGGAGAAAGCCTTCTGCCCTGACTCGCATCTTAACAACTGCATAAAGGAGAGCTGAATTTGAAAACATACAGTATGTTCGACTTACCAGAGGGGAAGGAGGAAATGGAACCACTGGATTTAAGTGATGTAAGATAAGCTTATCTTGGAAACAGGACCCAGACTGTTACCCTGATCTCAAAGAATAGCACATGGTTAATGTCCTCGGTTTGTACAGGGCAGAGGTTCCCGATCCTCAAGCACTGCATATCTTGGAGTTTTCACTGTCTAGCACACTTGATTGAACTAATCAGCTAATTAACAAGTTGAGGTTCAGTGGTTGCACTGGAGCAGGGACAACACTATAATGTGTGTACTCAGGGTGAAGAACCAGTGCAACAGGGTATTCAACACCTGAATAATCCTGAAATCCTCAACTTCCAGCACCTGCCCTTTATACCCAAGTCTTCTTGCAGCTCATGTACCTGGCAGCATTTTCTCCAACCCTGACTGTCTCTGACCCAAGACCCCAATCAATCAGCAAAGCCGAAGATGATCACAGGCATCTTGATTCAAGTTAGGGGTCGGCGACTAGGCTAATGCGTTCACAGAACCTCCTCTGCAAATTGCCCGTTTAGTACATTGGTTCTGCGCGATGCACACTCTAGGACTGGGACAAGCTTTTCTGCAATAAATCTGCTCTCCAACCGCTCCTGGGTCAGCTTGCCAGCATCGTGTTCCCCCCCACCCCCTTTCCCACTCAGCCTGCCGGCTCACCTACCTGGCCTCCATGTTGAGGTGGAAATGCTGAAATGAAAGTGCAACACTGTCACCTTCTGAGAGTGCAAGGGAATAACAGCTGAAGAAGGCTGAGAGCTGAAGGGCAGCAGGCAGGAAGGCATATCTCTTACACCGGGCAGCACACTCACTACAATAAGAACGTCCACTTATTCCCTTCACATCTGCCATCATCCACAGAGGGACAGGGAGGGAGAGGGAGAGGAAGAGCTAAATTATACCCGGGCTGCGTGAGCTTCCTGGGAGCGATGAGCTGTCACAGAAGCAAGATGACTGGCTCAGCAGAAAGCGGTCAGTGTGGAGTTTAAGAGTGATGGACCGCTAAAAAGAGCGCTGGGGCAAGCTGCAGTCTGACCGGCCACAAGTTATGACTACAGAAAGAGTCTAGAATCATTGCTTTAAATCAGTGCTGAAGATGGACCGCAGAGTCCAGGAGCGATGTGAACAAGCTGAGACCAATTTTGTTCACGCACACACAAACTCAAGTTTTTCTGGACACCAATTAAATTTAGGCTGCCATCAAGCAGGCAAGCCTGAAGGTCACCAAGATTTTTTTTGGCACAGAGGGGCAGGGCTGCCTTTGATTCTCTTTGTGCAGTAAACTTGTACTATTCTTCTGCAATCAGACAAACAAAATCATTTTTTTGTTGTATTACACAGAGAAGGAACCAACAAGTATACATTGTTCCAGTGGTAAAAGCAACAAACTGGCTTCAAGTGATAATGCCATGTCTCAGTAAACATACGTCCCTGGGCACCCATCTCCAGCTTGGCCTTTTGCTCTTGCTGCAACTTCTAGACCGCTGCTTGTTAGCGGAGTTGGCCGGCATTCGGTCAACTGAGCTCTAACGAGCAGTCTGAATCAGCAAGGTCGTTTCCCGCAGTCTGAGGGCCAAGGTTGGGGACCGACCTCTTCTGCAGGCCAGAAGCCAGTCTGACAGAAGGCCGGGAACTAATCATGGCAGCCACTGAACAGGACCAGCATGCCATACTAATTACACGGCGATTGTAGACTACAGCCTACAATGAGCAGAGCATTAATTATCTTATAGATAGCACAAAGCCTATTCGCACACTGTATGATGCATTATCTTGTTTCAAATTAGGTTTGCACCGCTATGCTAGAAAATCTCACTTGGAAACGAGACCTTGGATCTCAAGAGACTTACCTGGTTACATAAAGGTTAAAAAGGCAATTAACATTTAGAGATGTAATAGGAAGACTCAGTATGTGAGCTTCATTATGAGGATGTTGTACGTGTGGAGCTGTGGGGATGAAGATGGGTTTTAGCCCCTACCTCCGTCAAAGTCGGCCTCGTCCTCCGTGTGCTGGGGAAGGGAAAGCAGGCGAAATCTCCAGGTGGTTGTCCACCACTAGGCTAAGAAAGACTCCTGCACTATCCCACTGCCCTGGCTCTCCTCATGGTAGTGCTTTATAATCTTTAGCACCACCTGCCAGAAAACAGACACTCAGTATAGTATAGTGTAGTAAGGTTTGTGTGTGAGCATGTGCTATTGTTATGAAAATGTCCACAAAAAATAAAAATAAAATAGGAGGAATAAATAGCAAAAAAAATAAATAAATAAAAAAGAAAAAATAGGTAACCTATTCTGAAATGACCTGACATGGTAAAGTACGTTTTTACAGAGTTACTTGTTCAATTTCTAAAAATTACAAGGGCAAAAATATTTATTTTAGGTAGCATATAGGCAGTTACATATATGTGATAAATATAGGAAATATAAAGCAAAATTTATATCAGAATATTTTCTACTTTGTAGACAATTACAATATTAAGTAATTAAGTACAACAAAACAACAACAACAATAATAATCATAATACATATTTTATAAATACTTCAAATTAATAAAACAAGATTAGGGATGCACCAAAATTTACAGCACCCAAAAAAAAGTTTTAAAAATCCTGGCCGAAGGAAAAAAAATGATTAAACAAGACTACAACAAAATGTCAAAAAGTAACACTGAACAAATCATTTGAACAGTAACAAAAATGAGAAATGGAGATTAAAATTAAATTACATTTTAAACGGTGGGGAAAAACGTTTATGTACATATATTATTTGTCAGCTCACTTAGGTCCTATTGAAAGCAGATTTTGTCAATAATAAAAGGTGTTTTCTTTATTATCTAGTATAAGTAGTGCCTTTAGAACCTTTTTTTTTCAAAAGCATACATAAAACGACAAATTTAAAATTTGCCAGGTGTCTTCAATTTTGGTTTCAGTTTCAACCAGGAACCTTCATTTCAGTGCATCACTGAACAAGATCTCTTCTTAACCAGGGGCTGTTTTATAGAATCTCCCTATATTTTTGTATCAAGTTCAATTTTTACCTGTCAGATCTTTTCACAAATTCATAATTCGGAAGCAAGTCTTATCCTAATTTAGGACTCTTATTAGCATCTCATCTCAAGTTAGGAAATCCTAAACTACTTGATCGAGGTTGATAATCAACTGTTAAGTCTGTTACAAAGCAATCTGCGATACGCGCCCAGCTGAAATAGACAAGTACTCGAAAATAACCTTAAAATGTAAGTTACAGCTACCGTTATGAATGTAAAAAAGGTCAAGACAGAGCATACAGAGTCAATGCAACTTAAAAATATAGCTGCAATGGAATATGGAGCAGTTGTGTTTCTTAACTAAAGGTACTGCTGACATACCCTTGAGGTTACCACCCCAAACTAAAGCATTTAGTACAATTTTTCCTGTGAGTGTACTTGACCCCGCGTTCCGGCAAGGTACAAAAAACATTTTTAGGCAAGCAGAGAGCATTACAGAAACAGACGAAAACGAAAAAGCACAGGGTCAGACAGGTTACACGTTTAGAACAGAAGTTAACAAGAGAGTCAGTGAATATTTTCCCAATTATGCAAGAGACAGAAAGAGAGAGAAAGAGAGACGGAGAAAGTGATTAGAGAACGTAAAAGAGTAAAAGGCAGATCACAGACTTTCGCTTTTGGTAAAGTGGCTGAAGGGCGAGATCACTGTATAAGAACTGCCCTCCATGGTAACAGGTCACACTCACAGCACTCTGGCCGGCGCACGGAAGTCCGAGAGAGCCAGAGGGTTAATGGAAACACAATTACCCTTACTGTCTCATTATGCTGTCCGTGGGAGAGCTGCTTTCTGAATAAAGCTCATAGCTCTACGGCCTTCTCGACATGCAGTCAGGTCTAACAGGGGTGCAGCTCGCTGTGCCCTTAGCCTGATTGAGCCCTGTATTTTTAGATGTAGAACAGTTTGGCATAACGTTACAATTAGGTTTTTGTATGGTTCTGCTGAACCGTGTGTTCGCGATCAACACAAGGTGAAAAATAAACTCTAAAATAGCCTGAGCTTTTGGGAGGACTTGGCCAAAACAGCGGAAAGCAGCTGACATCAATGGTCTAAATTGGTCTCTCTTATGATTCAAGCAGTTGTTCGGCGTTCTAGAAGGACCAATCATACCCATGATTTACTCAGAAAAGTGTACTGTGACTGAGGACTCAGGGTCAACATGTATGACAGATGATTAGGTTTGACTGCTATTTTGAAGTGATATTTGATGATGCATTTATTGCAATCCGGAATAGAAGAATGTTTTGCCGATGCTGGGATGTGTCAGTGTAACACTGGGCAACAGTTGACAAGGTTAACACCAGACCAGATCAAAAATCAGTAGGAAAAAACACAGTACATGGGAGCAGGCAAAACAGTCATAAACAAGCAAGGGTCGAAACCAAGACATCTAACAAACAGGTGAACAAAGACAATAGGGGAGATTCCAAAAGATGACAAAAGAGAAACAAAGCAACTTGGGATAAGCAGTAAACAAGAAAACGGCTCGGTATGCACTGACAGAACAGGGGCAATACTTTGCAAAGTAACAGTGAGACAGACAGGCTTAAATACAGAGTTCTATAGGTGATGACCATCAGTACTCAGGTGACTTGGATCTTCTAGTAGACTGGTGATTGGTTGACAGAGTCACGACATACTGAGGGATCTTGGGAGTTGGAGGTTGTAGTGAGGTGAGAGTCCGACTCAGAACCAGGAAGCGTGAGAGTCAGCATTTTATCCATTTTACCACATTTGTAACTCTACAGAAGCAGGCTTTACATTGTACATAACATATACATAACAAATTTCAGATGTCACCATCAACCCACAAATCCCAGCCAAAATATCGGCGCAGCCCTAATTGTGATGAAATTAATCACAATAATGATGGCATCATATTTCCGTCCTTACTTTCAAACATGTGCATAGTACTTACTATGGGACATACTGTCAGCTCCTCTTAAAGATCAACCATATAACATGAATCATTCACTTTCTATGTGGCTCAAACAGGCCTGTTCCAGCACTAATTGGAAGGAAGGCAAGAAACACCTTGGACAGGTCGCCAGTCCATCACAGGGCAGACACACAGATATACACAGTCACATTTACACCTAGGGACAACTTAGTATCTCCAATTCGCCTGACTGCATGTCTTTGGACTGTGGGAGAAAACCAGAGAACCCGGAAGAAACCCACGCAGACACGGGGAGAACACCACACAGAAAGGACGCTGGTCGCACAGTCAGGAAATCGAACCCAGGCTCTTCTAGCTGTGAAGCGTAAATGTAACGTAAAATTTAAATAAACATCAAGTCACTTTACCGGGAAATACAAATTTACATCACCAATTTTACGTCTATTCATCAAGTATGTTCATCAAGCATGTAGATGGTTTGAGCGTCCCTCCAAAAGTGCTTTGTTGCCATCTCACAGGTGCTGCGTTAAACGCTGCTTGCTGTTTACAGGATGGCGCTCTGTTGTCACACATGCGCAGCCTGAAAAAAAATGAAAGAAATCAGAGTAAGGGCTTACATGCACTGAAAAACACAATTACTGAGCTAACAGTTAGCTCTCTTTTTCTTCATAAGATTTCTAGGCCTTACTCCGATCTAAGAAATTAGAGTATGCTGTTTACTTAAACACTTGAATAATCAGATAACTGCTGAAATCCAACAACGATCGAATTATAATGTGCATGTAAACGCACAAAAGCCAATGTGATGACCATCAAGCACACCTCGGTGGTAGAGGCCCTTCTTCAAACGCCAGTTTTCACTTCAAGTCATCACCATCGTATTCTTAAAAGCACTGCCATAGTTTGGACTTCTTCTTCTTCTTATTGCCATCTCCTCACTCCGCCTGTAGCAAAGAGCTTATCAGATGTCACAAAAGGTTTGTTGAAGCAACATTTTTTGATTCACAGATTTGCCAGCTTTATTTTCAGTTACATAACCAGAATTTATAAGTGGCAAATACCGAACACAAGCCCTGAACCCTCTGACGTTTGGGCACTTGGTAGAACTGATTTGATTCTGTCAGTGCTGTCTAGGAACTGAATTGCAGTACTCAGTCCCAGACACAAACCCTGGGATGAAAGGTTGTTTATGAAGTCGTTTTCTCTCTGTGATCCTGAAACAGGCTTTAAGGTGATAGAGGGAAAGAGCCGAAAGCTTAACTCCCTTGAAGCGCAGTCCTGCCAAGCTTATCATCTCAAATAGAGGTGCCACTCCACGGGTATTCCGAAAAAGCGTTGATCCGCTAAATCATTTATGACGCTAGTCAAACACCTGCTTCCCCAAATGAAATGGAAGGCGAAGCTCCCTACAAATAGGGGCAAACAACACATCTAAAGCCATTGCTGAGCACCACTGGGCAGCAGTCACCTCATGGGTCACCATGCCAGACCAGAGCGTGAGCCTATGACCGATTTATAAAGACATTTACACAGATGTTGGGTAATGCACAAATAAAAAGAACTGAAAATAAAGACCAATTGATTAGAAATGACCAGCCATTTGTATCCCAATCATTCTTTGTTCAATCAGCTTAGGCTGTATTATGGTAGTTCATCTAACCGTTCAAGTCGCTCTGTGCCTGTAGTCGGGTTCACAATTCAAATCCTGCATTTACAGACTATGTTGTCATCTTTTGCATGCATTTGTCAGTGTCAATCTGGATGTTTTCTCTCAATTTAAAAGGCAATAAACTCTCGGTGCAGGAGGTCCTTCATTATTTCATTACAGTCCCAGCAATCTGAGCTCAGCTTTTGCCTCCACTGATGCGTATGACTGGCTCTGGCAAAGTCTTGAAAAACATGGGCATCATTAATTCAGTAACACCTGGATTTGCTACAGTTTCACTGTGCATTTCGGTGTAATGAATCTGACTGGATGCTTGCACCCAACCAACAGCAGGAGGCAACAAGACCTACCTCCACAGCTCTTCAATCACTGAATTTCCTGAGAAGAAACTGATCTGTAAGCAAACCTAGCAAATTCCATGGAAGGGTCGTATACATTTGCATTCAGTTAAATTCTTTTTAACTTACTTGAAAAAGTCCTCACTTAACACATCAGAACGTTTGATTCCATCAGAGAACTTGTAGAGAGGAGAATTACCACTCTGTTATGTCTTCCAGGTTTCTCAAACGCTAGAGGGCGCTCTGGAGCGAGTCCAAAATGATTGGGTTAAGATGGAGCATTTGAACAAAATCATAGTTTTTAATTTTTACCCGATTTTTCTCCCCAATTTAGTCGTCTCCAATTCCACCCGCTAGTTAGGACTCCCCCAATCACACGATGCCATCAACGCTAGGAGGGTGAAGGCTAACACAGGCTTCCTCCGAGACCTGTGAAGCCAACCACCGCTTCTTTTCGAACTGCCGCTCACGCAACGTCACTGGACAGCCGAACGCGCTCGGAGGAAAGCGCCAACCGCCAGATCTGTTACGTCAGCTAACAGACGCCTGCGCTGACTAGCATCGCGCTGAGTGATGGGGGGAGAAGGAGGGGCCATCCCACCCACCCAGAGAGAGCGAGGCCAATTGTGCTCTCTTGGACTCCCGGCTACGGACGGCTGTAGCATCACCAGGGATCGAACTCGCGATCTCCTGATGACAGGGCCAACGCTTAGACGGTTGTGCCACTCGGGAGCCCCTTAAACATTTTTAATGTAAAAGAATACATTAATATCCTGAACACTGGATAGCATAAAACATAACACTGCTGTTATATTTTTAAACGCTTTTAAACTCAATTGATATGAGTTTAAAATGGCGCCTCATGTACATTCATGACATCAGTGAGCGCAAACAGCTAATGAGCTGCTCGGCTCGCCAACCAATAAGCACCCAGTAGCAGTAATCCCAGCGTCCTACTTCCCAAAACCCATTTGTTGTAGAAAAAGAAGGAAACAAACAGGTAAGTTTTCTTTGCTTTATTAGTGACATACATCCCTCTACTTTCTAAAATTAAAGGAAAGTTCAGGGCAAGTAATTAGAAACTATTTTAACTTTTCGTTTAGCTGTTGAGCTCCATTTACCCCCAATTCACTGAGGACTCGCTCGTAGGTGACCTCTGTTGTTTAGCAGCCCTGTTTTTGATATAACGGGGGAAATAAGAAAGGGGCCAGGCTCCTCATAAACCGAATCTGATTCCATTCTCTCCACCTCAAATGTTTGTCTTCTTGTCTGAGCAGAATTAAAGTCCCAGGAAGCACAGAGTGAAATATAAAAATGTTTGTACGAGACAAATAGTCTTCTGTTAAAGATACAGCAAAGCTTCAATGAAAAATATAAGATATAAATATGATAAAACATGGCTTAAAAAGTGCAGATCAGAGCTATCTAAGGACTGTGTGGGCGTGGCAGCTTTTATGTGACGGTAACTGGACAAAAAAAATTCATGGACGAACAGACGTGCAGAAAGATGAGCCAGCAAAGGAACAACAAAAGCAACACATGAATGAAGGAACAGATGAACTTCAGGTTAGCTTTAGCTCGCTAAGTTTCTCTGACTCTGAAACTGTTTTGTGTGGGCGGGGCAAGAGACGTCAGCCTTGTGATTGGTCAGGGAAATGCTTACGGATGATTAGGACCACCCAGTTTACATTGAGAGGAGAGAAATATATCAGTCGTTTATTGGTTATTAAGGGGTTAACATGATACATGTTCACTGTTTCCCTGCAAGAACAAGATTAACCTAATTAGAAAGAAAACACAGATTTAGGTTCTCTGGGTCTTGAAGTGAATGCCAGGGGGGCAAACAGAGGCCACAAAATGGTTGCCAATGGATTAAAGCAGGTTACCAAGCAACTGAACAACTGTTAATGTCAAGCCCTGGATCACACACTTGGCCTCAAACCCGATCAGGTTGTTAAGTAACTGCAAACGGACGTATGTGGTTTGACATACTAGTAGACAGTAGTAGCTACTAGTCACTACAGCAGATGATACTAGCATCATGAAGCCTGTTTGCACTTCTGTCCATTTTTGGTGCAGGTTTCTTTAACCTGCTAGCCATATTAGCTTCACATCTCCAGATGTGACTAAAGAGGCAAACTAAACACCAAAATCTGATCTGGCCAAGTCACAAGATCACAAGACTAAAGATGGCACAGATGTTTGTAGTGTTGCAAAATGCAAAGCGAAATAAAGTTAAGCATTTTATAAAATCAGTCACCCCTTGATAATGTCACAAGTCTTAAAAAAGATGGTTCTTTAAGGGTTCTTTAGTAAAGGCAATGGTTCTACTTATGGTGAAATGGTTCAACACATTTATGGAGATTGTGTTGTATATCTCTGTTGTCGAAAGAAAACCTCGTATCTCCATTTTCGATGTTTTTTTCAGTTTTTGACATAAGTCAAAAGTATCTTGTTCCCCTTTACATTGTATGCAAATTTCATGTTGAATGGACTAAAATAAATGACCCAAAATGATCTGGAAAAAACGTCTGGTTCCATTGACTTACATTAAAAGTAAAGTAGGTTTTTTCCTTCTCCTGTAAAGTTAGTATTTTTGAGATATGATGTTTTCTTCCAACAACAGCAATATGGTTCTATATAGAAGCTTTTCGAAAATGGTTCTATATAGCACCAAAAAGGTTCTTCTACCCTTACGGTGTCAATCTTTTAACAATTGAAGAAGGTTTTTTTGGTGCTATACTGAACCCTTCTCAAACATCTTATAATCTCCATCAATCTGAAGAGACATTTTACAATGCAAAGAATCATTTAAGCTCGAAATGGTTCTATATAGCATTCCTGGTTCTAAATAGAACCATTGAAGAACCAGTGTTTGAGTAATGTGAGCTCTGCATATAAAGCTTATTAGTTTTCAAAGAAAACACAGTTGATCATGTCAGCCAATATGTAAGGTTTCAGGATCTGTATCAGAAAAATTTACATGGCTTCTTAGATTTTTGCCATACCCCCCAATCCTCCAGACTCATAATCACACCACCATCGACTGAACAGGTAGGTGAACTCCAGCTCGTCATCCAACCCCACCATTCTTACCCCATAATAGCTGGGCGACAGCATCTGAATGTTTACCACAGCATCTGTTCCAGCAGCCAGGCTTCAGCTCCACTCCGTCCAGCTCCTACCACCTGAGTCCTGACAACAGAGTGCACTACCTCATTGGAAACACAACCCAAGAGAGTCCGAAAGCACAGCTAACGGACCCACCAAACGAAGCACCCCCTGGCTGTATTTCTAAAAGGAATTTTTTTCCTAGCAATCATCTCTACAAAGCAGCATGGCCTAAAAACATTTGTGGCCCACATTACAAGCATGGCTCAGCAAAGGAGTGATGCAACGTAAAGAAACTACTGTACTCCAAAGGAGCGCAGGTGAATTATTTATTTATCACATTCCGCACAGACTCACTTTCATTCTACTGTACTCTTCTAGTCCTCTAGTTATCAAAGACAGCAAGCAAATAAAGAAGAAGTAATTACAGGTATGTGTACACAGCCTTTCAGAGCGTCAGAAATGCCAAAGCTAGTCTGCCAGCTGAAGAAATCTGTTGATGCTTTTTGAAAACTATTCCAGGCTTTAATAAAAGGCCTACGCAAATGCAGCCGACAAGGCTGTAGACTGGGATGAAGCGCGCTCAGGAAGCTGATGGAAGTGCCCCATTAGACATCTTGAGTGTTTGAAAATGCAGTAACCAGTCTCTGCTGTCAAATCTGCAAGAGTGGCCATGAACTTTGAGGCAAGCCTGCCCCCTGCTGGCAATGGGAGAAATTTCTTCTATTCAGCAATGCATGCAGCAGCAAAGCTTTTCACTGAGCTGACAACATTAAAGTCAGCTTGAAATCAAAACTGACCTTTTTTCATGTTAATATGTTTATTTTCTTTGTCAGATTCAGCTTGATTTACATGAAATAATTTAAAAGATGGAATGTGTGGTTTCCCATTTTGATTAGCGTGCACCAGCGGGCAGGGAAAATAATATGCATAATGATATCAGAATCATACTGGTATCAGCAGAAAACAAAAAGAACTGTTGTTCAGTTAATATCTGATAACTGTGGGTCTACATGAGTCAGACAATAATCAGATTTCTGCTTTGCAACCTACTAATAAATGCAGCTGGAGCCTATCCCAGTGGTCACTAGGCGAAAGGCAGGAAACACTCTGGACAGGTCGCCAGTCTGTCGCAGACATATACAATCACACACACATTAACAGCTAGGGGCAATTTAGCATGTCCAACTGGCTTGACTGTATGTCTTTGGACTATGGGAGGAAACTCACACAGACACGGCGAGAACATGCAACTCCACACAGACAAAATCCCGGTCGCCCGGCCAGGGAATCGAACCTGTGAGACGACAGGGCTACCAACTGCGCCACCGTGCCACCCAACTTGGAGTCACTTTAATGGCAAGTATAAACACACATCATCTAGAAGATGAAGAGTATTGAAACACTCCATTTAGTCAGGTACGTAGCTGGTTTCAGCATCACTCCAATGGAGAACACGCATGATCAGCATGTTATTTACACGACCCCTTAAATATCAAATAACTGCAGAAATCTGATAATGATCATATTATTGATGAGCATGTAAATGCACTCTTTGTCGACATTTTACAAATGTTACTGTACAGGCCTCAGCAGATACATACATGAAAAATATCGGCCCACAGTTCCCATAAATATGAACCTAGTGCTGAACAATGAATCTTTCATATTAAAATAAAAATGCAAAGTGGAATCGCTTTTAATTATGTTCCACATTATTTAATGTTGTCTAACTATTTAATTTAAGTGGACCTGTCAGTCCGGCAGACTACATTCAGTATTCAAGCCTTAAGTCCAAAAAAAATGGATGTGCTGGATCATGAGACCTAAATTTGGCCTGGACTTTAATTTATAGACAAATAATTGCATTTAAATTTGAATCACCATACAGCTCTACATTAACCAATAAGAGCATGTTTTACCTCCCCTCCACCCAACCCCATCTTATCATAGCTCAGAGATCCTTCACAGACACCATGTTTCACCACATACAACCATCAGCTATTACATTAAAACCACCTCCTTGTTTTTACATTATTGTCCATATAGGTGCACTTTGTAGTTCTACAGTTACAGACTGTAGTCCATCTGTTTCTCTGCATACTTTGTTAGCCCCCTTTTACCCTGTTCTTCAATGGTCAGGACCCCCACAGGACCACCACAGAGAAGGTACTATTTAGGTGGTGGATCATTCTCAGCACTGCAGTAACACTGACGTGGTGGTGGTGTGTTAGTGTGTGTTGCGCTGGTCCGAGTGGATCAGACACAGCAGTGCTGCTGGAGTTTTTAAACACCTCAGTGTCACTGCTGGACTGAGAATATCCAGCATACAGTGTCCTGTTACCAGTGATGAGGGACTAGAGGGTGACCAACAAAAACTGTGCAGCAACAGATGAGATACCGTCTCTGAATTTACATCTACAATAGTGTGTGGGTGAGTCTAATAGAGTGGACAGTGAGTGGACACTGTTCACTACAAAGTGGACTACACATGGACTACAGTCTGTAACTGTAGAACTACAAAGTGGTCCTATGTGGTAAATGGAGCTGATCCATCCAACCATCCATCCATCCATCCATCCATCATCTAAACCGCTCATCCTTCTGGGTAAGTGGAGCTGATAAAATGCACAATAAGTGTAGAAACAAAGTAGGTGTACCTAATAAAGTGACCATTGAGTAAGTTTATAAAAATAAATTTTAAACCAATAAATAGTGCAATTTTCTTGTGTTAGTAATTTTAACTATTGATTCTTGTCACTAAATTCACATTTCTGGTAACAAAACCTACTAAATTAAATGTTTTAAGATTTTTTTTAAATTACAAATGACTGAACAACAAGGGTTAATGCAGTGAGGTGAGAAACAGGGTTGGACGCAGATTATATTACCCATTAAGATGATAATATTATGCAGTAAAAAACATATCAAGTATACAACATACTGCAGATGGGAGAGATGAAAAATTGTTTTAACCAAAATGTTTTCATTTAAATATGTGTTTCAAGCCATTTTCATTTAAAATAATTTAAGATTTAAAATGGGCTGCAACATTTGGCTAAATAAACAGCACTCAGGAGTGGTTAGTTGTTGCATGCCAACTACTAATAACCAAACTGTTTCCATAAATGTATTAAAGTATATTCTTTTTTCTGACAATAATTTTGAACGGTCAAGCTTTACTCATGCAGCCAAATCAACTGAGAATAGAATGAGTAAGAATACTGACTTGCCTGATGGTCATTCTCCAGAAAACAACATAATGATGTAAATTCCTGTAAATATCATAAACAGAATTTTCCATTTTTTACAGGTTTGGGTAACAGCATGTATAAAATGGGACACAGGTTAAAATGACTTTTGAATTAAATAAATGAATGGGGGTAAAAATCATTTTGACATTAAATTGCTTGGAAATGAAGCAAATAACATTGGGCCTCATTCACCAACCGTCGAAGAAATTTCTTCATAAAATCCAGTTACTTTTACAAGATTCTGAAATTAAATAAAAACAGAATCTACACTCAAGAGCACAAAGGAGTGAACATTTCTACAGTTTAAAAACACACCATGAACCTGGTGTAGACTTTTTTAAGGATCTTTCTCAAAAACAAATTTAAGAAATAACTTATTATTGATGAATATTGGTGAATGAGGCCCAATGTTATTATGATGTTACTGGACAATACCTATATTTCATAGAGAAGTGGGTGGGAAAGCCCAAAATCACCATTTTAAAAGGGGGATACATACATTTTACTTGTTTGGTGATCATTTAAATGCCAATTTTCATGTTTGTTTTAAAGTACAGGTCCCTCACTTTTCACAGAAATAAAAAAGAACCCGACAACAGTCATTTTACTGCTTTTAAGAAGACAGTGGTACAGAAACTGGACTCTATTCATGGAAAGTGCTCCTATAGGCTGAGTGGAGCTGAAGTGGACAGTGAGTGTGGAGGAGAGGTTTAATGTTATGGCTGGTGGGAGTGTTGGGTCCCTGAAAATGCGGCTTCCGGTCTGTAAACATCAGTGCACTCCTCACTCAGGCTGAGCTCAGCAGCTCCTCTCAGAACAGCCCAGCTTTACGGGTTTAAACGGGCGCCTCTGAGGTTTTAATCTGTACTGACTCAGACACTCACCAGCCCCTCTGTCTGGACCCGTCTGAGCCGCGAATCCAGAGAAACTGAAGCTGTGGTTTTTGTTGACTCTATACGAGCTGCCATAGTGGAAGCGGGCGCGCGGCTGTATCCGGTGTTCTTATGAAGCTACTTCCGGTTTGAGTTGAAGACATTGGCTGCGGCTCAAACGCCTGGTTCCCTAAAAAGTGGACTATTTTTGGGATTCTTACATTTTCTAGAGCGTCTAACATAGAAAAAATCAGGCAGGCAAGAAGCGGGGGGCTAAGAGGGCCTCAGCTTCCCAGATATCAAACTGCAACTGCTAAAAACAACAATACAGAAAACTTTAATAATTCGAATGTAGCAAAGACTTGTGTGTGCTTGTTTACTGAGCTCTGCTAAAGCCTGAGTAGACTGATAAATCAATGTGATGATCAGTTATTAATCTCAGTGTTACTGAGCTCTGCTAAAGCCTGAGTAGACTGATAAATCAGTGTGATGATCAGTTATTAATCTCAGTGTTACTGAGCTCTGCTAAAGCCTGAGTAGACTGATAAATCAGTGTGATGATCAGTTATTAATCTCAGTGTTACTGAGCTCTGCTAAAGCCTGAGTAGACTGATAAATCACTGTGATCAGTTATTAATCTGTTACTGAGCTCTGCTAAAGCCTGAGTAGACTGATAAATCAATGTGATGATCAGTTATTAATTTCAGTGTTACTGAGCTCTGCTAAAGCCTGAGTAGACTGATAAATCAATGTGATGATCAGTTATTAATTTCAGTGTTACTGAGCTCTTTGAAAGAAATGATCAAACTGAACACTTTTTAGTGGTGGACAAGTTTTGCGAGTGATAAACTTAGCATCAGTGTTGTACTGGATTCAAAGAACTGTGTGAATTAAATTTTAGAAGTATTTCCCATGCATCTTACAAAGATGTATTATAAATGTATTCTAAATACATTACTTTTTATGTATTGTAACAGAATATATTACTCAGTACCGATAGGGCAGTGTACTCAGCCATGACTACTTTTTCCTAGGTATTTTGCAATACTTGTGGATTTTTCTGCATAGGGCACAGGGAGCAAGTGAAAGAGTGAACCTTTCAAATACCCTATGGCACCCTGGACCTACGGCCCAGATTACAACTGGACAGCAAATGTAGCTCAAGGGAACTTTGTCCCTTTAACGATTTCTTCAAAGTGTCAGCATAATTCAGCAAAATTAACTGTTAAGATGTAAACAAAGCCATTCAGACTGTTTTGATGTGGAATCCTCCGTTCCAGAAGTCTTCACATTAGTGGTGACAGGAACCAGACATCCAAAAAGTTTAATACTTCCAAAAGCTAACTCAAACATTATTACATTAAATGCTTCCAAATATGCTTCCTTTGTTTGTCCTATGCTGCCATTGTTTTACAATAGTTTAAAGATTTTGGTTGAAAGATCATAATTTAAAATCTATTTATGGCAGAGAGATACAGGCAGGGCGTTGTAAGGCAAAATATCATCACATTGGGTGGCAACAGCTTTATCCCATGAATCATAAATCAGATAAAACTTGAGACCCTTAGAAAACATTGTCTTCACGTTTAAAAAAAAAAAAAATGTACATATTTAAGGGCTACTTGATCATCTGATGTTTACACCTGCAGTAGGTTGTCCCTAGTGTTTGAAACATTTCAGGCCCCCAAGCACTGGCACCACTGGCCTGGTCAGCTATCCATTCTTGGTTCTTATCACCACCACTGCTGATAAATCAGTTGTTAAGTTTCCCTGCAGTGAGCCATTTTACATCAAACCACTCTTAAAGACTTTGTTTACATCTTAATTCAATCACACATACATGCTGAACAATTTTTTCCTGAGAGGTTTAGGTCACTATAGGCCACACGTTTAGTTGTACACAGTAAAACCTCAGTAATCCTAAAATATTGATAGTACGCTGTAGTTTTTGAAGGCCAAGGCTACAGAGCAGAAACTTAATTTGACTAACACTACAAACATACACAGACAGAAGACTATAATTAGCAGCACAAAATTACAAGTACGAAGTCAACGACATGACCATATTCCAGGTTGAAATTTATATTGTATTAAATGAAACTGGGGGTGTTTGACAGAGTTGTACAAAGTGTAATACTATCGAAAGATTAAGAACAATTTAACATCAGTTGAAATACCAACTCAGCTGGAAGGCTATTATTAATTATCTTTAAGTGCATAGAGTTCCCAATCTCTGTAGAGTTTTAATAATCCTTTAATAACCATCATCATTAAAAGAGATACAAAATGTTGAGCTTCTGCATCATTCAAATACACCACAGCTTCCAAAAATAAACCTTTGTCTCAAATGTGACATTATCAAAAAGGTAAAAATGTATACACCTATTCTACTTGTATTTAAACTGTAAAACCTAGCGGGTAAAACCAACATAATAAAACAGAAATGATCGGTGGAACGAAGAAGTGAGGTTGAAAAGTTCAACTGAGGTTACAGGAGTACAAAAAAGGAACGACATGCAAACCTCCCTCCCTGCTATGTAGAGGACAATCTCTGCATGATCAAAAAGGGGTCTTGATTCAAATGCATAAAAATTGGCCTAAAACAAGCTGAAAATAGTTACAAAAAAGAAAACTGAACAGTAAAAAGTGTTAAATACAACTAAAACAAGAGTAACACAGATCTATACAATGTGGAACCGTGGTCCCGGCGTGGCGATGATGTCGCTGTAGGGCTCAGCTTGGGACAGATCGACGGCTTGCTGTTTCTTCAGGACCAGGAAACTGTAGAACTTGGCTGCGGCTTGTTTTTTGTTGTTGTTCCTGCACAGTTCCAGCAGGCTGATGGACTGGGCGCCGGTTTTAGCCACCACACGCTGCAAAAACCAAAAGCAATCAATTAGACTTCGAATCGTGCATTAAAATACTGCATTATGCAGCAAGAACACGGTGTCTCAAAAGCCTCAAAAACTACTTGGTCAGCCTGAACCATGATTGTACCTTGTTAGACCATGTCTCTAGTCATATTAGGCATATCATATCCAATTCACATTAAAGAGATTTTATCCTACTTATCTGTTGATCACATAACTGCACCAGTGGGCAGGGAAAATAGTATTACCAGTAATAATATTTCTCCTCCCATTACTGCAACCACCCATTACTGAAAGAAAAAGCTTAGCTAGCTCATAAACCCTTATTGATAGTTTTTCACTCGCAAACATGAAGAAAGCAAAGGTGTTATGACTTTTGATTCATGCTGACATGTTGAGATATACTGCTATATCAAATATGATTAGCATAGGAAGAAGATGGCAATTCTTGATGCCATTATAACACTGCAGTAACATCAGTGGCATACCTGAAGTCCATGCAGCATCTGCTGGGTTCTCTTGTTCCATCTCCTCTCCTCTTGGTCCTGGTCTCCACCTTGACCCTCTGCCTCCTATTTAAATCAAACAATAACAAATTCTGTCATCAGACAGCTCCAAAGCCACACTAACTGAGTGAGGTGAAAAGGCAAATGCTCTTTGGTCTTCTCATATTTCTCAAGCAATGCCCTCATTGCAACACCCCTGTTGAATATGCCTATTATATTGCGTCCATTCAACAAAGCTGCTGAATCTTTTCCATAAGTTAATATTCTTAATGTTTAGTCTGAGTGCTAAATTTTACTTTTTTTGTCTACAAAGTAAATTTAACAAGTGACAAAGCTCTTACCTCCTCCTCCTCGCTGTCGTCTTTGTCTTTGCTTTTCTCTCCCAACAGGTCTAGCTCAGGGACGAGTCTGGAGAGGTTGGTGCTGTCCTCGGGTGGCAGGTCAACCTGTGGCATATCGAGCTGCTGGGACAGCACAGACTGCTCCACCGGTTGCAAAGTCTGATCAAGCATGCCCATTGGCTGCAGAAGCAACACACAAATAAACATAGTATTACATACTCTATACACACACACACACACACACACACACACACACACAACACTCTACATAATTGTCTAATGTTATTTTATTATTATTATTTATTATTAAATATTAGTTTCACAGCAGTTACAAAATAATTCATAGTCATTATTGTATAATAAGCCTTAGATTGAACAGCTGAGTAATAAGCTGTCAGTGTAAGAGGTTAAATAATATACATGGCTAAGAACTATATTACAATTTATTCTGCATATTGCCATTCTACTAATCTTCCTTTGAATCAAATCATGAGGGCTTGAACAGAGTCCGAGTCCGACATTGGTGATAATCACAAAAATAAACCTGTAAGGAAAGATAAGCATGAGGAGGAGTAGCTGGCACTAGCTGACTCACCGGCAGAACTGTCTCAGGCTCCTGAGACTTGCGCTTGACTCCTCGCTGTCTGGAGGGGGGAGGCATCAGAGTCTCGTCCAGAGCTGTTCGGCTGCCCTCGATAGATGAGACCTGAAGCATGCTGGGCTCCTCCACTATGGTCTGATCTGTAACAGACAAAACAATACAAATTCACTCTCCATAGTGTTTTAAACTTGCACAGAGAAACAACAGCTAAACGTATGAATTTATCTTTATCAATTTAAAGCAACTTAGACACCCATTACAGCCCCTTAAAACAAATTCTGGTAAAGCGGCAAGAGGCTGAAAAGCAAACTGGCAAAAGGAGCGAGCTGTCTGACAGCTGTGCCATATTCTGAACAATTTTTGAGCATTTTTTCAGCTTGCCATCATCTTTAAATGCACCGTCTCTGGATGAGCTGGCATATGAATAAGTGCCTCAAGAGAAAGCATAAAGACTGTGCAGATTTCAAGACACAAATATACATTATGTCTATGACATTTCAATTTACCATACGCCATAATGTTTTGTTACCTATGCGCTGTGAGCCAAAGATAACTTTGCAAACCCATGTTAAGCCAGTAATCAGACAACTCTGGTTGGGCAGTTTGTGATGCAACTTTCTTGCCACATACCATCCACTATAAAATAGGTATCACCAGCAACCATGGACAACTGCAAATTGAAGTGTGAGTTGTATTTCATTTACACATATTTACAGTCAGCTCTGCAGAGGAATTCCACTTGTCACACTGAGTTGCTTAATACTTAACCCTGGCCAATCTGGAACTCCTTTTCAAAATAAACCCAACTATTATCTGTCTGGGAGCTGAACACAGCTGCAGACAGTAGCCAGACCATTCAAACCATACGTTCAAGGCCAAATGCGACACTTCAAAGCTCTCATCTTTACTGTCCAACATCACGTGTCAACATACTTACCGATAACATCTCTACTTTGCGTCAACTGCTCTTCTCGGGGAACTTCAGGGTTCTCAAGCTCCCTCAGGAACTCCTCCAGACTGTCAGCCTCGCCACCCTTCCTCCTCTTCCTCAGCTCATCCGGCACCAGCGGGGTCAGGCAGCGTGTGAACATCTGCCACATCATACGCTTAGCATTACTTTACTTGAATCAGCATATTTTTTTTAATTCTGCACAGATGCTAATTTAGGCAATGAGGTGCATATACCAGCTTTTAACACACAGGCTATTCCAAGTCTTGGATTACACTACACCAGCAATGAGTATTACCAGACTGGATTAAACGTTTGTTGAGCTAATTTGTTGCAGCTCAGCACAAGGCATAAAGGTCAAGAACAACACTAGTAAGCTCTATGAAACCCACACTGAACTCACACTAAACTAATAAAAACCTGTATGGAATGAGGGAAAGCATTGACTTTGGTAAGACTGACTGTTGAGATACCTTAAGCAGTCTGCCGTTCCAGAGTGGCTGTGCAGGCAGGGAGAAAAGCTTCTCCACCCCTCCAGTCTCCTTCCACATCATCAGCTTTTTGGTAGGTGGAGCCAGGTCCAGTGTGGTCACAATGTCTGAGTAGTCACTCAGCTGGGCACGGATGGTCTTACTGTCCAGCTCCTTCAAGCTGTCCACAATCAGCTTTCTCTTCCTCTTAGCCTTTGTCTCTTTCACTGTGAATGATGAGAGAACCTTCAGAATCTCATGCATTCTGCACTTGTCATTGGGGCGGAGCTACACTTAACAGCACAATTCTTTATTTTTCCTCACCAGAAAATTCCCCAGGTAACATCAAACTGCAAAGAAATTCTATTTTGCTTTGGCTGTTTCTTTACCAGTGATGTCGATGGGCTCCAGGGCAAAAGCCTCCTCCTCATTGGGCACCAGTGTGGTCTGCTCTGTCTGGTCTGTGGTGTTGGGCAGGGGCTCAACAGGGCCCGAATCAGGACTGTCCGGAGCTCCCGCAGCTAAATTGGCAACATCGTACAGAGGAATAAGCGATGCACATTGTTTACTTAGACAGATGCAGAATCCTACACCCTGATAGACAGCAATACGCATTCTAAAACACAAATCAACAAATTACTATAAAACCTGAATCAAAGCCTTCAAAACTGGCAAAATTCAAATGAACAACTAATGAGTTAAAGGTAATAGAACTGATATGGCATCACATGAAGCAGTAAAAGAAAATTAGCTCACGGGAAAAGTTGTCAAAGTCATCATCGTCATCTCCGTGGTCTGGGGGCATCATAACGCTGTCGGTGATGGCTGGAGGATCATCAAATATTCCTCCACCTCCATCACTGCTCAAGAGCTTATCCACTAAAAACAAGCAAATAGTTCTATTCATTAAAAAAAACTCAAACAGAACTACTCCAGTACATCAACCAAGAATAATCCATTTATCCAAAAAACAAGTTCCTAACTGTAAATCACACCATTAGGGCCGTCTACAAAGTATTTACCGAGTATTCCGCCATCACTATTTTCCAGGTTGTTCTCTCCAAAGTCATCATAGTCAAGGTTAGTTGACTTATCAGGCAAGTGGGCAGGGCCAGGCTCTGCCTCCAGCAAAAGATTGGAAGCAGATGATCCGTGGATGATGTCCATATCTAAGGCACTCTCCTCCCTCATGATCTCCCGGTCATCCATGCCAAAGTCACCTGTCATACACACAAAAACAGTAGGTTACCAGGGTGCAGAAACAATCTACATCAGTAGATTTATGGCCAAAATAACACTAGGATCATGCGCTATAGAACATTAATGAAAAAGAAAAAAAAACCCACTACTTTATTTAACTGAATTATTTATTACAGAAGTGTACCACAGGTGCAGTTAATTTACTTTAATTTATTCTTACCGAAGTCGTTGTCGGCCATGATGCTGAGATTGCCCACCTCCTCCCTCATGGTGATTTCCTCCACTCGGCTCTGGTTCAGATGTAAACTGCTGTGCTACATCTATGTCACTAGAAGAGGGGAAAACGCAGAGCAACGTCAATTCCACAAAGATGCTTTTAAGCAGGGCATCTGAGAATGATTTTTACACTTAAGATTGAGCAAAGCTCAAAGTTGGAAACTATAAGCAATGTATCACCACAGGTCACTGGCACTAAAAAGCTGAAACCTTTGCATGACAGTCAACCTATCAAGACCAATCCTTGGTAATCATTCCAATATTTCTACTCCACATATTTTCTTTTATTCTATATAGTGGATTATAGAGACCGCTAGAAAACACTCCAGCAATTAACCCCTCCGGGTTGAAAACTGGTTTATTTAGTAGAATCACCATTTACAGTAAGCGCTGATGTAGAGGTGGCTGATACAATATTTCATCAGCATTGTAATAAATGTCATAATACACTTTTCAGCGCATACAGGGACTATTAGTCAGTAATCTTTAAATCCTGACATGTTTCACAACAAAGTCAGTATAATTAGACCAGTAGATTTAGTGCATTGCAGTTTCTGAAACATTAAATAAAAATCAATGAAGCCATTGATTTTTTTTATTACTAAAATGTCTTAAAGTATCATGATTTGAATTTTTTGCCATATCGCCCACCCTTACATTGCCTAAGCCTTGACGAATTAATACTCAACTGCCTCACATTACTGATCTCCATTTAAGGGTTTGTGTCCTACATTTATGCTGTATTTGATCTGTTCTCAGACATGCACTTGGTAACAAAACGGTCATTTTTATGTAGCAAAAACAGTCATATTTAATTTTACATAACCCTTTCCCAACCTCTCTTCATCCCCTAAAACTAAATGGTTTGGTTGTGTTACTATGTTTGAGAGACATACGTAAATGACCCCTGTTCTGACTGGCTGTCAAGCCTCAAGCCTCATTCAAAAAGCAGTCAGTGTTTAAAACTTTAAATGGTTATAGAATCAATAGGTTGATCTGTAAATGCATTGGTTTTCACAACGTTACAAATTACAAAAAACTAGCTGTTTTTTGCAGCTCAGTTTCCATACATGGGACCATACGAGTGGTGAGTGAATGTTATGCTTTGAAACTAACACAGTTATGTACTATATCACTCTTGTAGTCAAAAACATATGAAAAATTTGCCTTTTCATGATATTGGCTCTTTAACACTAACAGGCAATGACTCTATCACATGACAAACAAAGGGTCTTGAACAACAGCAACGTGCAAACTTACTCCAGGTCTGGAAGGGGTTGATCAAAGTCATGGAACTCCTCTGGCAAGGTGATGGCGTTGTAAGCAGCCTCACGATTGTCTTCAGGGAGATCCACAACACCTGACGAGCACAGACAATTCAGAATAAATTAAATGCTTCTTCCTTTAGCACAGACAGCTGTATCTTCATGTACTAAATGTCAACGAATGTAGATCACAATAAACTCAGAAGATAAAACAATAAATGTGAACCTAACGGGTACGCATTTCTGTCATTACCTGGTCGGAAAGCCATTTTGATCTTAATGAATGCCTCATTACAGTCGGCAAGCAGGTATTTGGCTTTCCTATGGTAGATCCTCACCACACCCAGGAGAAGATGACCAGATGTACGCAAAGCCATTTTCACCTACAAAAGTAGCACCAATTTAGTAAGGGGGAAGACAGTCTACATAAATTTACATGCAACAGGTTTCATCACGCAGTTACAGCCCAATAACCAACACCAAATAAAGAACAAAACACACCTTGGGTGAGATTATGCTTTCCACACTGCTTTCCAGGTTGCACTCGAAGACATGGGCCTTGGTCAGCTTCTTGTCCCAGTGGGCCGCTAGCCAGATTTTGGCCAACGGCCCACGTTTGCTGAGGACGAAGTGGGCGTAAAACATTGCCCCTCAAAGATCACTCAAAGATAAAGGGGCTGCTACACCTGGGAGACACAAAACAAATTATAGCAACTTGTTGCTCTTAAAAGACCACTGGCTTACCTGATCTTCACCCATCTTAAAAGAGTATAAAGCTAATCTCAAAAAGGAAAAAGCCCTATGAGCTGCTAGTAAGAGCCTTAGATTTAGTGTAAAGCAACAAGCAAAGGCAGTTACACTAATTTTACAAAATTTATGTATAATTACACAGTTAACATCAAAAATGTGGGGTTTGTGCGAAATGCTTTTATAGAGTCAGAATTGTTCATAGCGGTGGTGATAGAAACTAGACTTCTCAGAAGTTTAACGCCTCTAAAGCTCCCTCCCAGACAGCTATTACATGAAATGGTTGGCACTGGCTGCTGTCCGAGACACCGTTTTACAGTAGTTTGGGTCTAAAACCTGTTTATTTTTAAGCCACTCGCAGCAGAGAGGTACATAAAGAGCATTCCACGGCAAAATATTCTCCAAAAGAAAACCTAATTTTTCCAGAGTGGCCATTACTTTCATTAATACAAAAACTAAGAAGAGATCTGTAGATTCATTCGTGGTTTTGCATAGCAAATAAAATGGCTATATTTGCATTGTAGACAACTGGAGTCCTGGTTACTACCGTCACCACTGTAAATAAATCTGAGTTAGTACGTTTCTCTGCAATCCACCATTTCACACAAAACCTCTCTGAATGACTTTGTTTACATTTCAACTTCTGAATTACACAGATTTTGTAAAAAATCGGTGGACTTCCCCTTTAAAGCACGCACTCTAGTATTTTGCGTGAAAGACGTTTCATGCAAATTAATTCACCGTACATGCAGCTACGTCCATCTGAACTAATCTAAATGTAGACCTTTTCGGTCAGTATTCGATAACTCCCATTAACTTATCGTTAAAAAGTGCGAAATTATTTAATGACGCCAAGCATGTTTACATCAACCAGCTGCAAAGCGACGAACGTTCACGACGAGGCTGAAACTGGCTTCCTATTCGCCAGCTTCTTGTTCGAAATGTCCCGTTCCACCTTAAATGGCGCAGCAGTTATATGTTGCACCGTTTAAGGTGGAACGGGAAAATCTGAACAAGAAGCTGGCGAATAAGCGAACCAATAAAGGCGCCAGAAAGTAACTGCTGCACCATTTAAGGTGGAACAGGAAAATACATTTTAAGGTGGAACGGGAAAATTCGAACAAGAAGCTGCCTTCAGCCTCGTACGTCTGCGTTAGCTGGAAAAAAAAACAAACAAACACGAAGCTAACGTTAGATAACTAGCTAACTAAGCGGTCTCTTGTGTAAGAGTTTACACACATTAATGCGCACAAACAAAAGCAACACTGCAAACAGAATCAGCCAAGTTTACTCGATCATTAATATTAGTTACTCTGTGCAGCTAAAAGCAAACTAGCGCTACGGCTAGCATACAAGCTAACTGATTAGCAAGTGTTAGCTTAGCTGCTCCTCAAAACTAACAACGCGCTGGCGTCAAAACACGGTCGAGCGCATTGGAAACAAAATGCAAATGTGGTAAGAGGAACGGTATTAATTAATTTGGTCCGTAAAGTAACCTAAACCGAACGAAACTGCAAGTTAAATGCTAAAATTGCTAACGACTCTAACTAGCCTGACGGCGCAGCTAGCCTAGCGAGCGGTCGGAAATTTTGATTAAGCGCTCCAAAAAGGCCGCAGTTCGCTTACGGACACAAACCTGCTCAAACTCACCATTCAACTGTAATGTCTCCGCAGCGGTGTGGAGTGGTGTAAGTTCTCCCTTCCCCGCTGGAGAGAGGTTAAAAGCGGTTTCCCTCCTTCCTCGTCCCTCTCATTGAATCGCGCTAAGATGGCGCCTCCCGCTCAGCGACGCTTTAAAATCAGCGGGATGTTTACGGTCGAAATTCGGCTGCAGGCGGAGCGAAGACTAAGCGGAGCGCGGGGCGGTGCTCCAATCAGAGCAACTGCGCTTTGCCTTCTAGTACACTGGATAAAAAGCACACTAATGTGATGTTGCTTTCAAGTCCCGTCGGAAATGGTCTACGAGACGAGCACACATAAACGCCACCACAGCGTTACGGAGCCTCTAAAGTAATATGGTGATCATTTTTTCATAAGGCGTGGCCTCAAATTGATTGTCAAATTGTCATGGATTACTATAGTGAGGCCACAAATCACTATACTGAGGCCATGAATTAGAATATTGTAGACACGAGTTAACTTTCTTATACTCGTGGCCTACAGTAATGCATGACCTCAAAATGATAAAATTCTGTGGCTTCAGTATAGGAAATTGTGGCCTCAGAATAGTAAATTGTGGCCTCAATATAGTAATGTTTGGCCTCAGTATAGTAAAATGTGGCCTCAATTGTGGCCTTAAAATAGTAATTTGTGGCCTCAATATGGTAATTCATAGCCTCAATATCATATATTGTGGCCTCAATATAGTAATTTTTGGCCTCAGTATAGTAAATCGTGGCCTCAATATATCGAACTGTGGCCATAATATAGTAATTTGTGGCCTCGATATAGTCATTCATAGCCTCAATATCATAAATTGTGGCGTCAATATAGTAATTTTTGGCCTCAGTATAGTAAATTGTGGCCTCAATATACAGAATTGTGGCATTAATATAGTAATTTGTGGCCTCAATATAGTAATTCATATCCTCAATATCTTAAATTTCAGCCTCAGTTTACCCAATTGTGGCCTCAAAATAGTAAATTGTATCCTCAATATAGTAAACTGTGGCCTCAATATAGTAAATTGTCGCCTTGATATACCATATTGTGGCATTAATATAGTAATTTTTGGACTCAGTATAGTAAATTGTGGCCTCAATATAGTGATTTGTGGCCTCGGGATAGTAAATTGTGGCCTACGTATAGTAGTTAATGACCTTAATATAGTAATTTGTAGCCTCAATATAGTAATTTGTGGCCACGCCTTATTAAAAATGGTCACCATGTCACTTTAGGGGGCTCCCTACCATGTCTCAATTATGAGCAAGGTTATTTTTTTAATGAACCCCACCTTTCTGAGTTAGAAGAGTGTCAATAAAAACTAATTCATGAAGACCAGGTTGTATTGGAAACGGTTGGATTTTAGTTATTCAGCAGGGAGACAAAACACTAGCAGGCTAGGATTCAGTTTAGCTGCTTTTTTTAAAAATAGATACTTTCTGGGAACACTGGGATGAGGGTGTTCAGACATCCCTCTCTAACTCTCACATGTGCTCTTCTTTTCATTGTCTCTGCTAAAATCACAGTGACTGGAAACAATAAAATGCGAAATGAATAAAAATGTCTTTTAAAAAAGTTTTTTAATACAGTAGAATAATGTGATTGTGTGGTGAGATTATTTTGCTAAAATAACATTATTATTGTAGAACTATAGCTGTGTTTTGTCTTGTTTATTTTGTGGGCGGAGAGAGAAGTATGAAACAAAAGCACAGTGTAATATGTCTTTAATAGGAACATGGAATAATTGCAACATTTGATTATGAAATGAATAATAAGAATGTCAGTTAAATTTGTGCACACTGATTTTATGATGAGGTGAGAGCCATTGACTTGTATTCTTGCTTTTTTTTCTTTTTTTCTTTGTGCTTTGTTTTAGAAATACTATGTACGATTTCAGTTTATTATTGTATATTATCAGTTTTGAATGAAATGCTAATCAAACAATTCAATCTGTCGCACATTACCAGTCTGCCAGCACTCAGCACAAGGTGATTCCACACCAACTCACCTGGGCCTGTCTAGTCACGTCATGGATTTCCATGAACATATTCAAGCAAAAACTTCAGTTTAAATCATACAACCATGCAAAATTTAACTGCTTTCATGAATTGTTAACTGGGTGGATGGATTTTTGCCTACAGAAATTAAAGCCATTTTTAACCCTCTGACTGTCTGTTGTGGTTGTCAGATGTCCATGGACTGTAGAGCTGCAGGTGGAAGAGGGCAGCATTGTCTTACAAATCAGTCCTATCTCTGAGATTTCACAGAGTGCTTCTTAGTTCCTGAGGAACAGGCCTCGTTCTTCTGGTGTTGTGTTCTTTAGATCGGGGCGTCAAACTCAACCACTAAAAGGGCCTGACTTGGCCCACAGGCCCTGTGTTTGACACGTGGGCTTTAGATTCTCTTTAAAGTGTGTGCAATGAGTTCTTTACATTTTGCTCTATAACCATCTTCAGTAAGCTATGAACAGCTGTAAATCTGTTTGAATGTCCTATTTTATTCTGACTAAAGTACCACCCCATTTCCCAAAAAGTTGAAACACTGTGAAAAATGTAAATAAGAACAAAATGCAATGATGTGCAAATCATTTAAACCCTACATTTCATTTAAAAATGCTTCAAAGACGACATATCAAATGTTGAAACTGAGAAATTTTATTGTTTTTTGAAAAATATTTGCCCATTTGAATTTGATGCCGGTAACACATTCCAAAAAAGTTGGGATGGGGGCAACAAAAGACTGGTACAGTTGTGTAATGCTTAAAAAACAACTGGCGGTTAATTGGCAACAGGTCAGTAACATGATTGGGTTTAAAATGAGCATCCCAGAGAGTCTTTCAGAAGTTAAGATGAGGAGGGGTTCACTCTGTAAAAGACTGCACAATAACACTTTGCTTTTCATCATCTACAGAACATAATAACATTAAAAGATTCAGAGAATCTGGAAAAATCTCTGTATACAAGAGACAAGGCCAAAAAACAATATTTGCTGGCTGTTATCTTTAGGTCCTTAGACAACACTCCATTGAAAACAGAGATGATTCTGTAGAGGAAATCACTGCATGGACTCAGAAACACTTCTGAAAACCACTGTCTGTGAAAACAGTTCATCACTGCATCCATAAATGCAAGTTAAAAGTCTAAAACGCAAAGAAGAAACTACAAATAAACAGGATCCAGAAATGCTGCCACCTTCTCTGGGCCCGAGCCCATTTAAAATGTACTGAGCGAAAGTGGAAAAGTGCCCTGTGGTCTGACGAATCAACATTTGAAATTCTTTTTGGAAATCATGGACAGTGTGTCCTCTAGGCTAAAGACCATTCAGCTTGATATCAGTGCACAGTTCAAAAGCCAGTATTCATGATGGTATAGGGGTGCATTAGTGTACATGGCCCGAAATGTTGAGCAGCTGAAATCCTAGATCAAGCAAGAATGGAAAACATTTCACTTTAAGAACTACAGCAGTGTCTCCTCAGTTCCCAAATGCTTACAGAGTGTTGTTAAAAGAAGAAGTGATGAAACATGGTGGTAAACAGGCTCCCATCCCAACTTTTTTGGAATGTGTTGTTGGCATCAGATTCAAATGGGTATATATTTTTCAAATAACAATACAATTTCTCAGTTTCAACATTTGATATGTTGTCTTTGTACTATTTTCAAATAAATATAGGGTTTAAATGATTTACACATTGCATTTTGCACAGCGTCCCAACTTTTTTGGAAATGGGGTTGTAAAAGAAGAAAGGATTATTTATTTATTTATTTAGTCTTTACCTAAAGCTCTCCCCAATTTAGCCATTTCCAACTCTTGCTATTTCGGTCTATCACACAATGCTACTAAGCTAGGAGGGTAAGGGCTAGCATGTCCTTTCTCCTGTTCGCTCAAAGCACCACCACTTTTTTAAACTTTTCAAACAAAATCTTCTTTGCCATTGCAACGTGCTTGGATGAGAACACTAACTGCTCATTCTGTTATGTCAGCTAACAGATGTTAGAGTTGGCTGGGTGATGGAGAGAGAAGGACTGAATTAAAAATAAATTATTTAAATGATTAATAAAAAAAATGAATCATTTAAACTAAAATAATAATAAAAATTACAGGTTTTAAAACAATGAAAACTAGATCAACACTATAATGTTTGCTGCAAATCTAACTAAAATGAAACAGAATTATTGAGAAGAACACTTCAGTTTTCTTTTAATTTGGGAATTTTCTGTTCCTTTGCAAATGTTTTGTGTTCTCTCACATTAATTTTGTGTTCCCTCACAATGATTGTGCATTCCTTGCAATGATTTTGCAATACCTCACGATGATTTCGACTTCCCTCGCAATGATTTTGCGCCCCCTTGCCATGGTTTCGCCTTCCCTCGTAATGGTTTCGCCTTCCCTCGCAATGGTTTCGTCTTCCCTCGCAATGATTTCACTGTATCTCACAATGATTTCACTGTATCTCACAATGATTTCACTGTATGTCGCAATGATTTCACTGTATGTCGCAATGATTTTGCCTTACCTTGCAATGATTTCACTGTATCTCACAATGGTTTTGCTCTCCCTTGCAATGTTTTCACCTTCCCTCACAATGATTTCACCTCCCCCTGCAATGATTTTACCTTTCTTCATAATCATTCTGCATTCCCTCCTAATGATTTCGCTTACTTCGCAATGATTTTGCGTTCCCTCACAATGATTTTGCATTCCCTTACAAATGCATTGGATTTTGTGAGAGTATGCAAACATTTTGCAAGGAAACTTACAACTATTGCAAGGGAACACAAAAAGTTTATGAGGGAATGCAAAAAATAGCAAAAGAATGCAATGTTGTTGTTGCAACGGCACTTAAAGGGATCAGTATGAATGAGAGTTTAGAACGGGAGCTCTTCTATGTTTGGCCACCTTCATTTTAAATTTATTCTACTCTAACCAAATACCTATTATCACAGCAGCATTCATTGTAATGCTGAAAACTAAAACTGAAACTAAATAAAAACTAAACTTTCAATGCATCTTTAAAACGTACTGAAGTGTTTGATACCAAATTGAACTCTAAAACCAAAATGAAAAACTAACTGAAAATGAAAAACTAATGAAGATTTCAGACCTATAAAAGCCCTGCTGCCTGCGTGCTAGCCCCTGGAAATCATGCTCCCATGTGGAGCACATTTCTAATCCTTTTTTGCAGTAAGTGAAGTTGGCCTGGATCTGACCCTGGTTTAGAAGCCCTGGGCGGTGCAGACTCATGCTAGCATGCTAACATAGACCTCACGCAATACTTAGCAATATTTTGTTTTGAAATTGCAAGCCTGATGAGAGGCTTTAAAGTATGGACACAACAAACCTGCTGCAAAGGCAGTTCCTCAAAATCATTTCAGACATCCAGCGTAGTTTCTGAATCAGGCAATTTTCTGTCTCATCTAGTCTGAAACATCAAACCCATGCATGCTAATTTGTCCTGGCTGGAAAGCGTCATTTTCAAATCAAGAGTAGCTAATTGTTTTCTTTGTACTGCGATCAGTTTTCACAGCGGAACGCTTCATCTCACCCCATGCAGCGTTCAGGCAAGTGATCTGATGAATATTTAATATCCCACCTACAGAATCCTTGCAGAATTGAAGCAGAACAAAAACACAGAAAAATGTCAAATGCACGACTTTAATTAAAAAAAAGTTGTTTTTGTTAGCATCATCGTTGTTATTAGTTGTGATATCAGCTATAACAAAAATTGAAAGTTATATATAAGATCAGTTATAATCATAACTGTTATGTTATTGCATTTTATATTGGAGGTGGCTTCATTTTAGCTTGGATCTTCTATTGTCTAGGCCAGGGGTCAGCAACTCAAATGTTAAGAAGAGCCATTTTGTCCTTTCAAATAAAAAATAAATATGTCTCAGTATGTGCTAATGTACTAGTATAGGCTAAGAAAAAAAAATATTATGTAAACGAAAACACAGCCTTATTTTGCTCTGCTTTAAGCTTTAGCTCAGCTATAGCCGCTTTTCTCGCATCTCCAGCAGGAAACTTTTCCGCAAAAGTAGAATAGTTTCTTGTAAAATGTCTTGCAACATTTGGATTTTTACGAGGCTGAAGTCAGCTTCCCCATTCCACCTTAAACGGTGCCTGAGGTGCCAGAATGTAACTGCTGCACCATTTAAGAACTGGAACTGAAGAATTTGAATAAAAAGCTGACTTCAGCCTCGCGACCTTTTAGTGTTGAAGAGTTTCTTGTTGCAGATTAAATGTAACCAGCTGAGCACTTAAAAAAAAATAGCCTTCAAATTAATGACGTTCGTCTTAAATCTCTCTCTTTGCCTTTTTGTTAGCCGCTTGCTGGGCGAGATTGTTGTCTGTGTTGCTATGGTGACCAGCAGTCTGCACATGAATCTTTAGGGTTAAAGGGTGAATTAGCAGTCCTACATTAACTCCATTGTTTAAGACCATTTATTGTTAAAACTGTGTTATAACGATCAGCAGAGCTTTATTTTACTGCAAAGGAGGATTATTTTAGTTTTACCTACAAATCTAATTCTGCAGTGGAGCTGCAACAGGGCAGTAAAAGAGCCGCATGTGGCTCCAGAGCCACATATTGCCGACCCTTGGTCTAAAGCATGCTGGACCTCTGGGCTTAAATCCATTCAGAAGAAAGAAAAGCAGGTTTCAAGAACGACTCAATTTTTGGGGTCACCAAGGCTTGAAAAAGTAAGATTTATTGCTGTCATTTCTTCAAAATCAATGGTGTAGGCCTGAACCACAGCCATGCGTGCCTTCTCTAGCATCATTGGCGCCAAGTTGGTTACGTTGCTAGGGAGATGCCACTGTCAATCATTACGCGATCTGACATGCCCACACAGCTCTAAGCAGGCAGCAGCTCGAATTTTTTGGAACACCATTAAATTATGTTCGTTTGTATATATTTCTTGCATTTAACACTGTTACATGGATGCTTTTCCCACAGTATATCTTTACTGCTACAAAATTGTAGAGATTGGTTAACAGGGTCTTTAAAAAAGGAAAAAGAGAAGCAGTCTTGATTCAAGTTTGTCTTTAGGCTAACAAACCCCACAGAAGAAAGATAAACTGTTACAAAATAGACACAACAGACCATCACACATTCATACACAGAGAGCCAGCAGTGTTCTAGTTAATCTGACAACAGAGTTACAGGGTGATATTTTATTTGATTATATTAATCACAAATATTGATGATGATTGATTTACATCGGTAAAGGCCTACAGTAACAGTTCAGCCAACAGTTGCGCTGGAGCTCCAAGATAAGAGGATTTTGGTTCCAAGACAATTCTGGGTAACATACACACTTAAAAAATGGTTCTATATGGAACCCCTTTGAAGGGGGTTCTATATAGCACCAAAAAGGGTTCTTCTATTGTTACAAGCATTCAGATTGTAACAATAGAAGAACCCATTTTAGTGCTATATAGAACTCTTTTCACAAAGGTTCCATATAGAACCATTTTCATAGTTCTATCTAGAACCATTTTCTTTACTAAAGAACCCTCGAAAAAATGTTATTTTTAAGAGTGTATAAAAAATGTAAATAAAAAATTGATAATATCTAAAATTCAACTTTTAATTATAGGAATTATGTTTAGCATGGAAGATTTTATTTCCCATTGTTAGGAATTCGTTCCTTTTTTCAATTCATTTGAACTGCTGTAAGAAATTTTACTAACATTAATTTAAGTTTAACATTAATTAAAGTTTTTATTTAGATTTTATCTTTGATTTTATTTTATTTAACATTTTTATTTAATGAAAAACGAAAATGACATGCGGAAATTAATTACTATACCAAGCCATTTTAGCCTTTATTTCCTATTTTTCTTAATCTCAGGATTCAATTTACATGTAAAAATTCAATTTGAATCAGTAAATATTGAATTCGTGATATGAGGAATTTTATTTGCACGAAAAAATGAAAACTGAATTATTAAATATTTAAAGTCAACTAAAAACAATTTAGTTTTTACTGGTAAAAAAAAATCATTTTCACTAGTAAAAGCGCCATTTTCATGTGTTTAAATTGAATTCCTTTTGCTGTCTTTCGCCCAGTAACTGCTGGGATAGGCTCCAGCACCTGCTGTGATCCAGAAGGATAAGCGGTTTAGAAAATGTGTGTGTGTGTGTGTGTGTGTGTGTGTGTGTGTGTATGTATGTGTGTGTGTGTGTGTGCCTTTGTGTGTGTGTGTGTGTGCCTGTGTGTGTATGTGTGTGTGTGTGTGTGTGTGTGTGTGTGTGTGTGTGTGTGTGTGTGTATGTATGTGTGTGTGTGTGTGTGTGTGTGTGTGTGTATGTATGTGTGTGTGTGTGTGTGTGTGTGTGTGTGTGTATGTGAAAACCACTGCAAATTGAAAAGGAGGATTGGTAATCCCATTACACGTTTGAGTTGATTTTTGACTAAAATCAATTCAAACATGTAATAAGTATCTCAACACATCAAATTATTCTTCACTGATTTGTATTCCGAGTTAAACCTGCTTTCCATACCCAGGAGGGGGATTCAACTTGATGAAGGATGAAGGCTGTTTTAGGTACAGTGCCAGTTAAATCTGCCATCTGAAATTCAGCTCAAGCAAGCAAATAGTCTGCCATGATGTTCAGTCCAAACAGAACGTGTCTTTTAAATATATTGGTTAATCTGTGTGTGTGCAGGTATATAATTTGTTGATTGCTTGCATGTGGGACCAAACATGTTTGGAAACACTGTAGAAAATGTCATTTAATCCACACTGGCTTCTTACCGGGAAACATTACTAGCAGAGCTAGTGTGGGGTTGTGTTGTTTTAAGAATCGCTACTTGTACTTGAACTTGTAGAGAGGAGAACTCTGTAATGTCTTCTGGGTTTCTCAAACACTAGAGGGCGCTGCCGAGTGAGTCCAAAATGAATGGGTTAAGATGGAGCATTTGAGCAAAATCATAGTTTATAAACACCTAAACATTTTAGTATAAAAGAATACATTCATGTCCAGAACACAGAACAGCAGAACACGTTGTATTTTTAAGAGCTTTTAAACTCGAGTTTTAGGAGTTTAAAACAGCGCCTCATGTACATTCATGACGTCAGTGAGCACAAACAGCCAATGAGCTGCTCTGCTCACCAACCAATCAGCACTCAGTAGCAGTAATGCCAGTGTCCTGCTGCCCAAAACCTGTTTGCTGTAGAAAAAAGGAAACGTACAGGTAAGTTTTCTTCACTTTTTTTTAGTGGAATACATCCTTCTACTTTCTCAAATTAAAGGAAAGTTCTGGGCGAGTGATTAGAAACTAAGTCTATCTCTATTTTAGCTCCATTCACCCCCATTCATTGAGGACTCATGCTCAGGACTGAGGACTGAGCGCCCTCTGCTGTTTTGCAGTCCTGTTTTTGATATAATGGGGGAAATAGGAAGAGGCCAGGCTCCTCATAAACCGACTCTGGTCCTTGTTTATGGATGAGCAAATGCATTCCCACCATGCTGTTTGCGCTTACCGTCATGCTAAATCTTGCGATGTGTTTTATAAATCTGCCCCAATATGTCTAGATCAGTCTGTTTCTGGTAAGGTTGATACATACAGCCCCGGAATGTGATCCAGCACTGCCCTGTTTACAGCTCTCATAATGGCTGCAAGGCCCAAACTGCATTACTCACACACTCTCATGTTTAATGGAACTGATATCATCTGCTGAATGCCAAGTGCCAATTCATTTAGCACAGTATAAATTGGTCCAAAGGAAAAACTGAGACTCGTATGAAAGCGCAGATGAGTAAAATTGTCCTGATTGCAACCCAAAGCCCACTCATACATCACAGATTGTTCCCTTCTGTCATACACACAGCAATCAGATTATACAGCTCTGCCCTGTCCTGCTCTGGACAAATAAAAATGCCAGTGTGTTCTCCGCGACCTCACTCGACCCCAGTGTTACTCATACTGCAATCCAGTTCTTCGGAGCTGTTCTGGAACTCGATAGAGTTTAGGCTTCAAATGAAATGGCTTTTGTGGGACTTTACTATTTCTTTTGCGTCTGTTAGAACAGAAGCGTATGTATTTGGGGGAGACTGGACTGCTGCAAAAGCAAATACCAAAGCAACAAGTCATACAGGAGCTTTTATAGTTGGCTAGTTATGGAAGACTGCTTCCACAACGGCCTCCACTAATTATGACTTGCTATCTCATTATTATGACTTAGTATCTCACAATTATGACAGTATCTGGTAATTAGAACTTGCTATCTCATAATAATGACATTCTATCTCATAATTAAGACTTACTATCTCATAATTATGACTTGATGTCTTACAATTATCTTATATTTTGACTTAGGATCTCAATATTATCTACTATATCATAATTATCATCTGTTTTCTCATAATTATGATCTCTCATAATCACGTTAGTTAATAATTAGTGTCTCATAATAATGACTCACTATTATGACAGTATTTTAGAATTATGACTTGCTATCTCATCAATGAGCTTATATTTCATAATTAAGACTTAATATCTCATAATTATGTTTGCTATCTCATAACTTCAGAATCCTGTCTTATAATTATGACATATTATGTCCTAATTAGCACTTACTATTTTATAATTATGACCTACTAAATGATCTACAATCTCATAATTATGACTTTGTATCTCATAATTACAATGTAGTATAATTTAATTATGACTTAGTATCTTATAAGAACTTAACTCATAATAATGAGATTCTATTTCATAACTGACTTAGCATCTCATAACATTGGGATCCATGACTTAGTATCTCATAATTAGCACGTACTATATCATAATTATGACTCAATATCTCATAATAATCAATTAGTATTTCATAATAATGACTTGCTATGTCAATTTTAATCTACAATCTCATAACTTAATAAGTTATAATTATGACTTGGTATCTCATAATAATGAGATTCTTCTTATAATGAAGACGGTTTCTCATAATTGTTACTTACTATCTCATAACAACAGGATTCTGTTTTATGACTAAGTATCTCATAGTTAGCACATACTATATCATAATTATGACTTGCTATCTCATTATTATAACTTAATATCTCATAATTATGAATTAGTATTTTCTAATGACTTGCTTTCTGAATTTTGACTTACAATGTCATAATTACAACTTAATATGTTATAATTATGACTCAGTATCTCATGAGAATAACTTATGTCATAATTATGAATTTATCTTATAATTATGAAATTCTATTTAATAATTAAGACAGTATCTCATAATTATTGCTTACTATGTCATAAGAACAAGATCCTGTTTTGTAATTATGACAAAATATCTCCTAATTAGCACATACTATATCATAATTATGACCGGCTATCTTATAATTATGACTTAGTATCTCATAGTAATGACTTACCTTGTCAAGTCACAATCTCATAATTACAACTTAATGTCATAACTATGACTTAGTATCTCTTAAAAATAATGTCATAATTATGACTTACTCTTGCGAATGTTAAGCAAACAAACAAACAAATAAACAAATGAAATATGACATAGCCTTTTTGAAATGTGGCACTACTGTCTTGCTGTATGTTCCACACTGAATATCGCATTACTTATTGTATATCCAAGTTTTATGATATTATGTTTATATCCTATCACCGGCCTTTAAAGTAATTAAACAGTTCATTTTTGCTTCTAAACAAAAGATGCTCGTCCTGGAGACCCAATGTACAAAGCATTGTTCTCCATGTGGGGGAAAACACAGAAAAGTGCTCTAAAATGAAAGGCTGGCATTGAAACCCCCCATTCTAAACACTACCATCATAACCGTATACCGTATGACAACAGAGGAGGCAGATCTGATCTAAGCCTGACACGCTATATGCCACATATCACATCATGGGAAACACCCAGGTTGGATTATAATGTTATCTGAGCCTAGTAGAGCTTAGCATGTTAGATAACACTCATGGCACAGCTATCAGGGCCAGCAATCATCACAAAACTCTTTTATGTGGTTGTGTTTGTGCTGTAAATATATTGGAGTGATTCGGTAAGAGCTGTTATATCACCTATTCAGATTAGAAGAGAGAACGGAGAGGTATTAGAAAGACGTGGAGTATGAACCATTTTCATTAAACAGACAGTTCCAGTGGTTAAATATGATTGAGTCATCCGCCCAGCCACTGTAAAATACTCAATATACACAAACAATATAAACAAATTCAATTTTGTATTATTTGCCAAACTAAATTAGTTTGTCCACATATGATTTATGACTTATGACTAATGTGTGGTTTCATGTATCAAAAACACTCATAATTCATTTGTACACTGATCAGGCATAACATTATGATCACCTCCTTGTTTCTACGCTCATTGTCCATTTTATCAGCTCCACTTACCATATAGGTGCACTTTGTAGTTCTACAGTTACAGACTGTAGTCCATCTGTTTCTCTGCATACTTTGTTAGCCCCTTTTTACCCTGTTCTTCAGTGGTCAGGATCGCCCTGGACCCTCACAGAGCAGGTACTATTTGGTTGGTGGATCATTCTCAGCACTGCAGTAACACTGATGTGGTGGTGGTGTGTTAGTGTGTGTTGCGCTGGTCTGAGTGGATCAGACACAGCAGTGCTGCTGGAGTTTTTAAACACCTCAGTGTCACTGCTGGACTGAGAATAGTCCACCAACCAAAAATATCCAGTCAACAGCGTCCTGTGGGCAGCGTCCTGTGACCACTGATGAAGGACTAGAGGATGACCAACACAAACTGTGCAGCAGCAGATGAGCTATCGTCTCTGACTTTACATCTACAAGGTGGACTGACAAGGTAGGAGTGTCTAATAGTGCCTTTGTGACATACAGTACTTCGCGGTCAGAGATCGCCCTTCATTTATTTACTTGCTGGTCAAAATGTCCATTAAGTTATTAATTTGTCAGCATTAGGGGAAAAAAAACATATTAAACAAAAAATTACACAGAAGCTTCACAATATGAATGGATACAATGAATATATCTTTTTCAGTATTTATTGTGTCCACTCTGCCTTTATTACAGCTTCCATTCTTTTCAGGAGACAAGCTTTTAAGTTTTTCAAAGAAATCTGCAGACACACCTCCAAAGTTCAGTCGCAGAAGTTGGTTGATCATTTTCTGAAGTTATCAAACACATTCAGTGTTGTTGAGGTCTGGACTCTGGGGTGGTCAGTCCCTTGTTCTGAAAACACCAGAAGTTTCTGTGTTTCATTTTTTCTTTTTTTGACTATGTTCTTTTCTCAGTGATGACTTCTTGACAGCTACACATTCTTTCAGACCTATAGTGCTGAGTTGTCTTCTCACAGTGGAAGGATGGCTATGGATGTTTTCAGATCTGAAGTAAGAGTGGAGCTTGTTTTTTTGCCTCTCTCTCAAAGATAAAAGCTTTAAGTGCTGTTTATCTGATGGGGGCATCACAGGTCTTGCGGGTGGTTGTTAGGAGTCACATTTTCTCTTTTGCTTTTCATAATTTTTGAACTATGACTTGAATCCTTTGAAAACTTTTAAAGTGTACTTCAAGGGTTCTTTAGTAATGAAATTGGTTCTATATAGAACCATGAACACTCAAAGAACCCTTTGCATGATCAAAGGGTTTTTGCATCATGAAAGCGTTCTTCAGATGGATGAAGAATGTGCTGTAGAGGGTTCTATAACAGAACCTTTTTGAAAATGTTCTATGCAGCACAAAAAAAGCATTCTTCTATTGTTACGATTTCAAGCTTATAATAAAAGAAGAACCCTCTACAGCACATTTCCATCCATCTGAAGTGCCCTTTCAGGATGGAAAGAACCCTTTAATCATGCAAAGGGTTCTATGAGTGTTCATGGTTCAGAACCAGAACCATTTTCTTTACTAATGAACCTCTGAAGAACCATCATTTTGAAAGTATACATAAAACTCCTATTTCCTAAAGTGCTTAAGATTCAATTTTCCATAATGAACGCTTTAAAAACTGGTCATAATCTTTGACCGTTAGTCTGTGTTGTACAGCCTAATGTTAACATACTCCGTTTGATTACACTGTACTCTGCCACCTTTTTTAAATGCAGTAAGTCAGGTATTATGGCTTTATTTTGCTCCCGTCTGAAAGTCAGCCTCGATACCTTTCAAGTATCCAAACGGTGACAACTTTCCCCACCGGCCCAGACTGTGCAGCCTCGTAGAGCTGCTTTTGGAGAGGAGGTCTAGGATCATGTTCCCAGCGCTCAGGTTCTCCAATCAATTCAAACGAGCTAAAGGAGGAAGCGGAGTCCTGTGTATGAAACCTTTTGAAGTAGAGTGCTAATCTTGGATCTTTTTTATTTTTTTGCTTTTCACATCTCAGCGTGGACCTTTGATCAGACCTCCATAAATCATGGAGAGATTTGGTGGATAGATTTCTCGGTGTGTTTCCTAGAATGAATCATGCCCCCAAACCCTCATACACTTTTTTTTTCCTGCAGTTACTTCAGTCTCACGATATCATGTAAGAAGTGAGTGAAAACTAATAGCTAGCAATTAGCATAATGGTAATGAGGTCGTGGCTGACCGACTTCATATTTATAGTTAAAATACTATCTGTAGCATTCTGACTTGTGCTGAAGGTGCTCATGGAAGGCATAGTTTGGCAAAAAATGCAAATTTACATGTACATTTAAACGTAGTGGACATTTTTGGCTTCTCTAGTTTTGCGCTGGAGCTACTGTAGCTAACAAGAAATGGAAGCTAATACCCCACCATGTGCAATCTGCATGCTTGAGGCTGGCTTTACAGGGTGAGACTCTCATGCAACTATCATGTTGTGAGTTGCATGCAACATAATTTCCGTGCAACTTCAACTTCATTTTAAGTTGCATGCAACCTACTCCATTACTCTACTAATTAGCAAAATTAACAGCTTGTATTTTTGGATACACCATATCATTCTTGCAATACAGTCAGTCATGAGGTGAAATTGATCGTATTTGCAACATTTTTATCATCTTTAAATATTTTTTCTAGCTGTTCTTTTATATCTATATATCTTTTAACTATGTTCTAGGTTCTTCACTGTATATTTGAGTTTTTTAATCTGTTATGTCTATAACAAGCCTTTAAAAATGATCGTTTAGGTAGCCATTATGGTCATAGCCTATGTCTTGCTTATCACGTCCTAGAAGCACAACAAGTTTATCAAGAACCACGTTCTGCATCTTGGAATGCTTGGACATTATTGGATTGCGAATGAATCTGAGTACTTTAGGCATCAACAGGGAAGAAAATAAATCTAGCTGCTTAATAACAGCAGCCTAACAAGGAAGATTAAATGGAGGAGCCTGAGCAGTTAGCATTAGTTGTCTTGTTAACGCAGCTGGTTACAGACACATTAGCTTTCGGAGACTCACATTTGTTGTCGTGGCTCAAAAAACGGACGAAATGAAAAACTACGAAGCTTACATGAAGTCAGTTGGGAGGAGGGGTGGGTGGTGTCCAGGAAAGCATCTTCTATTTTATGTTCTTGTCCACTGATCTGGTGAAATCAATCAATCAACGTCATCCCTTGATGCAATACTGCCATTTGGTTTGACTGTGTCATGAAACTTGTTTCACAAAGTCAACACACTTGCATCTGTTGCAGGACATTTTATGTCATGCGACTCAAGTGCAGTTTAGTTTCATGTAGGTTTCAAGCAACTAAAGTTGCATGAAAGCCTCACAGGGTAAAGCCAGCCAAGTCATCACACAGTTGCCTCAAACCATGTTGTTGTTATCTCAAATAGCGTGGCTTATGAGGTTTCTGACACTGTATGGCGGGGATCATCAAAAGCTCCCCTGGGGCAGATCTGGCCTGTGAGCAAACGTTCTTAAGCTACAGACTGGTCTTTTCCGGTTCTGTTGAAAAGATGTGGAATATGTAAAAAAGGATAAAACACTGAACACTGTTCTACCAACAACACTTAATGATATGTATGAGCACGTAGCAGACATGTAGTGTTTTTTCCTCCCCGAGACAGAAGGTGTGGTGCAGAGCATGTTAAAGAGGCTACATGGACTGTGCTTCATAGCCACTGTGTTCTTTTATAATAGCAGCTGTTTCACTGCAGATCAGACAGGTTGGTTAAACATTTCAAGATCCACTATTTAATGATTTTTGCAGCAAGTTTCCTCACTTTTGTCCCTGGAAAAAGCAATGCTAATTTCCACTAGTGCGATGTAGTGTTAGCACCAAGCTAACTGTGGTGTAAACTGTATACTGTGTACATTGTTTCACTGAACTTAATACCACTTAGATATGGACACGTGGAGCTTGTAAGAGACTTTCAAACATTCTTCAACGTGTCTTTTAGTGTGAATCCTTTAGTAAATTCTTTAGCCTAGCGTGCTTCTCTTTCAGTACCCTGCTAGAGAAACCAGTATCAGCATCATGGCTGGTGGTCAGCAAAACCAGCATATGTTGGGATTTGGATGCTGGTATGCTGGTAAGTAGCAACAGAAGTTAATATCCCTGCAAAAAAAATTAGCACAGACCAGCATGGATTCCACTAGTTTCCTGTAGAACACCTTTAGACCCTATTAGAAAACCATCAAATGCATTTAGAATCAGCCATGGGTCGATTGTTAAACCATTAGGATCCTTTACATTGTGATATCAACCCATTAAAGAAGCCAAAACACATTACAAAACCACCAGGAACCAACAGAAGTACTTGGTTTGTATGGGTTTGTTCCAGCAGGGTGGTGCTGGTTAACTGGTCACCCAGCAAGGTCTTGCTCTTCGACCAGCATACTAGCATTCAAAAGACAACACATGCTGGTTTTGCTGGTGACGTGTTGTTTTGGACACCTAGTGTGCTGGTCAACCTGCAAGACCATACTGGGTGACCAGCTAATCCAGCTTCCAGCATAAACCAGCTTAGTCCAGCATTGAATTTATGCTGGTCTATACTGGTTTCTTTAGCAGGGTAATTCACACAAAAACTACCTGAGTGCTAACAGCTCCTTCATGTGGAGAATATTTAGACTGCTGAACGTGAGAGACTGAGTTAGTGAGATATCAGCCAGGTTTCATGAGATGCTTCACGTATTTCACCAGAGGAAAATGGTAAAAAGAAGATGGAAAATATACAGGCCAACAATTTAGTGAAGCGCTTCAGTTTTGCTCCCATTTGTAAGTAAGTATGGTATGTTACACTTTGCTACTCCCAAGCACGAGTGCCTGAACATTAGTCAGCTGTTTTTAAGGACTGAGAAGGCTTAATGGCTAAGCTACTGCTAAGCTAACTACTCTAGCTGATGTTAGAAGACAGTGAGAAGACATTTCTCTCACAAATAACATGTTTGCCCATCGTCCGCTGAGGAGAAGACAAGACCTCATCAGCACTGACTCTAGTTAGCTTTGTTAGCCCATTAGCTCATCTGAAGAGGCAGCTTCTGTTGCTCTGCCAAGACGGAAATCTACCGAATTACCTCAGCTGGTTTCGAATAACAGAACATGTTCCGCTGTGTGCTGGTATATTTTTGCACATCAGTGTGGTCAACTAAAATGCTAATCTTATAGTCGTACATTATTTTCGGCGAAAGTCTTTGTTTGCCGTTGTTTGTCCTTCCCTGCAGTTATCTGGATACTGGTGACAGTGTTATCAATACGAATGGACAAAAGTACACTGGTGTGCAAAAGTTTTGGCACTCCTGCTAGAAAAAAACAGCATATGTTGGGTTTTTGATGCTGCTATACTGGACCAGGACCAGGACCAGACCAACGTAGGCCAGCTTAGACAAGCATGGAATGCATGCTGGTCTGTGCCGTTTTTCAGCAGGGTACATGTATGGTTGACTGTCTAAGTGATAAGTTCACACGTCCTCTACAGTGACCACACCTTAGTGCACATTTTAATGCACGATTACTGTTTATTGGAGAGAGAAAAAAATAGAGCCTGTGCAAAAATGATGGCACATTTTATATTTAATGTTTCCCCCCCAAGATATTAAACATAAAATAGAAATTGTGCACTAATGTAAGAAAAAATATGACTTTTAAGCTTGTTCTCTGTAGAGGATGTTCACTTATCTTCACTCTGAAAATCAGTAGCAGTAGATTTCCTGAAGCCTCTGCCTTATTTAAACAGATATAGACTACAAATAGACTACAGGCAATAACAGTGCTGCTGTACAAGGAATCTGATTAAAGGTTAAAATCACATCACCGCACATGCTTCTCATATAGCATCTGTGGAAACCATGCATATTTGCCCATATTCAGCAAAGCACATACCAGCTTGCTTTATACAGACATCAGGAGATATGAATCAAACTTCTTACCACTCAACTAATGCATTTAATCATAAGATATTTAATTAGGATTCCTGGGGTGTTATCTCCCACTGAGGCCACTCTCCTGCAGTGACTCTCTCTCCCCGAGCGGCCACCCGCATTAGCATTTTTTTCATTAAAAAGCCCCAGCGCGAGCTGCCCGATGCCCTGGCCGATTACAGTAAGCCGCAGTGGTCATGTTCAAACAGCGCCGACGAGCCGGGTAGGCCCGCTGGCTGGCCAGCCCACGTCCCTGGAAGAGATCAGCCAGCCTCAGTGATGTTATTTATGCATGTCTGAACCAATAGTGGGGAGATTTGCATGAGATTCGGGTCAGCATGAACATGCCGGGGTACGATTCAGTTTGGCCTCACGCAATGTGGTGAAAAAGCAAGCAAGGATGCCAACCAGGCATGCAGTGCAAGTCTAGGAGGAATACGTAAACGGAAAGTAGACTTTTGCAATATGCTCAGGGAAACGGACTCGGAGCTGTCAATGATTTATGAGTCAGTGAAAGTTCCCTCATCCCGTCAAGCGTGCCTAAGCTTTCGCAAGAGAGGTAAAGGCAATCCGCAAAGAGGCCGAGACGGATCATAGTCCGCCACACACGCACACGTCACGGATTCGTCACGCTAGACATACATTATTATTAGCCCGTGTGGAATGAGGGCTAGAAAATTCTCTCCAGGCCCCAACACTCCAAGAAATAATCTTCCTCCCGTACTGTATGTTCAACACCCCGTACAGCCTCTGAATATAATCATCTCCCAGACTTGGAATGCTCGCCCTCCAGATTTGCAGCAGCAGCTGTCTTTGAAACTCTCTCAAATGCATTCGGATTCAGAACCTTTGCATAATTGAATTAAGAGGTAAACAAAGTGTTTCAGAGAGGTTTGGAGTGAAATGCTCAGTTCTCGAGAAACTTAGTCAGAATGGTTCACAGTGGTGGAACCAGGCAGTGTTTAACAGCTCTAAACGCTCTACAAGGTTATAAATGTGCTGCTGTTTATGGTCTAAAATGTATTTTTTTAAGACGCATTCATGGTGGAGATGCATGTTTCAGACGCTGTTACGCTGACTAGCTAAATCAGCATAAACCAAAATAAAACCAGCATTTTTCCAGCAAGGAAAGCAAAATGGTCCCCAAAGCGACGTGTGGTGAAGGTGAAGGTGTGACATGACGAACAGCCAATCGAGAGAAGTTCTTTTTTTTCCAAAAGAAGTAAATAATGTTGCATAAATATGAAGAAATCAAAGCATTTATAAAGGTAAAAGACACAATGCTGTTGCCAGTGCGATCATGTTGGATGCTTATTGTACTATTACTTTATTCACAATATTCTTGGTGTCGACGTAGTCTGCTTTAGCTACGTTAGCTGTTTGTTTTTTTGTTTTTTTTTAATTAACATTTTAATGCTTCATAAAGTTTGGCAATGAGGACTGTGGAAGCTTTATCTGCAGTATTTTAAAAAGAGCTGGCAAAACTTTTCTGTTCAATTTTAGCAAATTGTCAATACCTGAAAAAACACATTTTTGCATAAATTGTGTCATGTAATTGGTTCTCAAACCTGTGCCTCTTAGCATCAAAAACAACTTGTTTTGGATAAATTAAAACTTGTGCCAATTTTCTTGCTTTTTTGGGAAATTTCCATTTCTGACAATTTCTGTCTACATAGCTATTACACAAAGCGTTTTTATCGTTCTCATCAGTTTGATGGAAACTGCTGGGCAGCAACATCACAAATTTCAATGCATTTTCATTTTATCGCTTGCAATTTGAGCAGAAAGTTGATGGAAACACAGCTATTTACGCCACAGACATTAGAAAAAAATATAAGGACCGGAGGGCTCCACCTCCATCAGATGGCTGTTTTTTGATTGGTCAGAAGCTCAGCTCTGAAAAGCTCAAGTGCTTCTTATGAAAACAAAATTCAAAATCCTGAATTTACAGTGCAGAAGTGAAAAGTGATCCACTGTGAATCTGAAAATCCAGGATTAGATTGAATTGAGTTTAGTCAGCTCTCCCTCTATATGACAGCTATAAATTTATACAATATATGGACAAAATTATTGGGACACCTACATAGTACACCTACAGGAGCTTTTATGAATCCCATTATAAATCCGTTGGCATTAATATGGAATTGGTCTCCTCTTTGCAGCTATAACAGCTTCCACTCTTCTGGGAAGCTTTCTACATGATTTTTGAAGTGTCTGTGGGAATTTCTGCCCATTCATTCAGAAGAGCAATTGTGAGGTCAGACACGATGATGTTCTAGTTCATGCCAATCCCAGTGATGGGGTTGAGGTCAGGACCAAACTCACCCAATGCCTTTATGGACCTTGTTTTGTGCACTGGGGCTCAGTCATGCTGGAACAGAAAAGGGCCTTCCTCATACCTGAACTCAATAATTAGGAGGTGTGTCCAAATACTTTTGTCTATAAAGTGCATCAGGGCAACTCCAGTGTCTAGCGTAGTTTGGTGATTTACTTGCTCAAACACACCTGATTACACTCATCCATTAACTGCCTGGTTTACTGCGCATGTTTGAGTAGGGGAAGTACCAAACTGTGCTGGACACTGATCCTCCAGGACCAGAGCTGTGCACCCCTGATCTATATGTTCAAAACATACTGTTATGACACCTCATATGAAATGTATATTTAAATATACAATGACATGCAATACAAACAAACTTAGCAAACGTTATTTATTCCTCTTTTTTTTTATAAAACCTTTCTTACAAAACTGTAAGTTGCCTATTATTGTTCTTAGCTCTGTAAAATAAGGTCTTTTAATTACATTGTTGTCTGCACTGGGCAAAAGGGTTGTGATACAATGAGTCCACATATTTGATAAATACACAGATAAGCATGGTCACAGAAACTGTTAACAAAATGAAACCGATACATCACCAAGATAATTTCCTACGTAACATGGTAGGAATGTCAGTTACAGCATAATTTTTGTAATGAATCTCCCAAACCAAAAAAATAAAAAATAAAACAAAATCCAGTGTTAGACAACGTAAACCAAAACCAACTAATGTGTATTACTGGATAATAACAGATCTGTCAAAACTGATCACCACAACATAGGAATGGAAGCTTGTTTTCCATGAAAGGCAAATGGAAAAACAACTCAGACGTGTCTCAAGAAAGGCACATTCGTGTAATTAAGAGAGAAAAAAGAAAATGCCAGGTAAGATTGTGAGAATGTGCAAGCTCAAGAATGACTTTAGAAACCCATGATTTCCTTGAGAAAGCCGCCTACCACAGAAGAACACTTACTTTCATACATACATACATACAGAAGCAGCTCTCTCAAATGCAGGAACTCTGTGCTTTGAATAATACGAAAATCGGATTGTATTTTTTTTTTTGCTCAGTGATTAATTTTCTTTGATTGCGATGACAGAAGCGAGTAGTTCATTTCGTTTTCCGGCAGTAACTTCAGGCAAATCTTGTACGGAGGAAGGAATGGCACCACATGGACATGGAAGGAACAAACTGTATTGTTAACAGATCCCTTGTACAAAAAGAGACTTGGACTCATTTCTGCGGGAAAATAAAAAACCGTCCAGACTGACAACAGCAGCTGTCTTTCAAAAACAACTAACGAAAAGCTTAACAGTCTTCAGATCTGTTCACATCTGATCTGAATGTTCAAGACACGTTTTGGTTTTAGTACATCTGGCCACAATCGCATAAATCTCAAAAATCTCTTTGAAGGGGGTCAAAAAAAAAAACATTTGTGCTTCAATAGAAACAACTGTGTTCAATGATGTCTAGGATGTGGATGATTTACTACGTATACAGTCGCATGCAAAAGTCTGAACACCCCCCGTCACCTTTACACATCCTATGCGGAGAACGAACAAATTTGAGAGCACAATTTTTTTGTCGAATATTTTGGAGGGGAAAAAATACAACAGAAAATGAAATGTGCCAAAACCTTTGCTCAGGCCACATTGTGTGTTTCATCCGCCCCAGTACGTTAAATTAAGGAAAGAAAAAGTAAACATGTTAAAATGTGTTCTCTGTAGAGGAGTTTTAACTTATTCTCACTTAGAAAATCAACAAAATGTAAATGTGTAAAACTTTTGCGCACCATTATATTTTCCTAACAATTTTGGGTTTGATTACAGTAAAGCACCTCTGAACACTTCAACAGCAAAAAATGGCAAACTGAATTTATCGTACTCTGTATAATGAACCATTTATATACTGAGAGATAACCTGTATTATGTATGGCATTGAAGAAATATATCAGATTTAATAAACATAACAGAAAGTGTATTCTCACCGATTCCCTCTCTCTTACCCTTAACATAGATTACAGTATACTTTGGACAGCATTTTTTCGTCTCATCAAAGCAAAGAGTAAAAACAAAACTAGTGTTTAAAACGTCTGATTTTAAATGTGCAACACATCCAGCTGACTGCTATTCTGATATGGCGAAAAATAAAATAAAAATAAAACAAAATACAACAAAAATGTCTATTTTTGTGTGGCAAGAAGTACGGATTAGTTCTTTCTTGAATTTTTAGTTTTACAGGATCAGATGATAGTTACAACATTTAAAACGTTACAGACGTTGTAGTGTTTCACTTACAAAATGGAACCGAGGGACATTCATTCACCAGCAAGTTAGTTTCTATGGTCAACAACAGTGGCAGTCACAGGACGCTCCATGATTTGCTTAAACCTAAAACCGTGATCTGAAAACATTCAGAACATATCCCAATAAAAGACCACTAGAGATGAGAGGAAAAAAAAACAAAAAAACAAAAAAATAACTTTGGGCAAATCTGAGAAACTCTTCCATGTTATTTATATTACCAAAACACAAGCAGCATGACCAAGGGGTTTCTGCATTCGCGCCAAACCCCTTCGGACTCCCAGACGCACTCTACTCTGAACGGTCAGGCACTGTGACAGTGTAGCTCTGTAGGAGAGGCTTGCTTCATCCACCTGTCAAAAAACTAAAACCTGCAGTAGTGTAGAACAAATGTGCACTCATTTTGGTTTGGGCTGATTTTGAATCAGATACATTTCGAATGTTAATGATGCTTGTTTGTTTTCTGACAGTGAGGACTTCATTAAGCACAATGCGCTCTCCTTTCTTTTCCCGTCCCCTTCCCACTCCTGCCTGGCTTGCTTTCCCACCCAAACGGCTGCTCCTGGCTGGCTCGCTTCCTGAGGGTTTCACTGCCCCCGTTTGTCCCCTGTGTAGTCCGAGACTCCGGGGGGCTCTGCCGTTACGTTTGCCCCTTCCAGTTTTGGCGGAAGAGGTGGCTCAGGTTCGTTAGAGTCTCTCAATGTCTCTGTACTTCTTGCGCAGTATAGACACCTGGTCCTTGAACAGAATCGGGTCCAGCCTCATCTGGGAGTGGACCAGAGGCATGGTGCCAAACCAGCTGGCAAATTTGTTCATGCAAGTCTGCCGCTGGGCGAAATGGTCAGGGTCCGCCCAGCGAGAGGCTCTCGTTGTCTACCGGGAAGAGAAAAAGGACGGTCAGTAAAGTTCACCTTGACAAAGCCATTTTTTTTTCCCCAATTACACAAAAATGTGGCGAGAATCAAAACTGAATTTTATGTATTTTTAAATTCATTTTTATTTATTCTTTTAAATAAATATACTTATCATAAAACAAATTGAGCTGACAAAATAAACTTAGTAAAATTATTGCAGTATGGTATGTGCCCTTAACAACAGAATGGTGGGCCATCCAAATGATGACTTCCATTTTTTGTTTTTGTTCTAATATTTGTTGGTTTTTTTTTTGCCTTATTCTGCATATCAAGCAGGATGCTGGGTTTTCAGGTAGAAACAAATCTGTAGTGGAGACATTCTTCAGTGTGGTGCTCTCTTGCTACTTTATAACAACAGAGAGAGATCTGAAATCTCTAGTACCATTGGTAGAACCCGTGAAACAGCTCCACGTGTCTGATATTTGCTCTGCTGTTTATCTGCTGCAGTCTAAACGTATCTGCACTGACCAGTGCAGGACAGTGAGGGGAATAAACAGCAGTTTTAATCATTATATTTCATGTTCATTATCATTCAAGATTCTGTAGATCTAATAAATTATTTTTTTTTCAGCCATTTGTCTCTTTTGGCTGAAACCATTTGTGGCCAAAATGTTCCGGTGGTCCAAGTTTCAGTGCATCCCTGCCTTGGAGGCAATGTTACAAGTATTCAGATAAATATTTTGCTTGGGAACAACATGACGGGATGGACTGGAAGTTGAGACATCTGCGGAAGTCATTACTGAAGACAGATTTGGAAAGAGAACAATAAGCTGATCTTGGCATTACGTTCTGTTCACTTCCTGAGTTTTCCAAATTTAGAACAGTGGAGGAAAGATCAACATTTCTTCGCTTAAGATTAGACAAGAGACCTGAACTGATTTCCTCAAGATTGCAATGTTGTGTGATTGAAATTTAGTGATACAAGAATATGTAGACTTTGAGAGTCTGTAAACCTTTTTTCTGAAAGCATTTTCTGTGACACTTATTGAAAACAATATCAATTTTACATGATTGTGCAGCTAATTATATCTCCACACAATAAGCAGAGCCTGAAATGTGTACCTGTCCCATCATGGTCTCCTTATACTGCTTCTTCTGAGTGACCTTGATGGGAGGCATCTTGGTGACAGCAGACACTAGGAAGTTCATGAGGATATCTTCACAGTTTGATAGCTGGTCAACCATGCTCTTCAAGCTGGCTGGCAGGTAATTTGTATACAAGTAGTTGTAATATCTAGACAGAGGGAAGGGGAAAAAAATTACACTGTTATTACATTATTACATATTACATTATTAATAACTTCAAGCCACCAGGCTTCTTCAGAAGGCCCAGTGCTGTTGTACAATATGTAAATACTGTTTCTTATTCCAAAACTGGAATAATTGAAACAAAACAATGCACATTTTCATTTTGGGGTTCAAACCTGTGGTAGAAAGCAGCTCCAGTCAGCACCATTGAATAGTCGTTGGTCCACTTAGACGTGTAGCCCCACCGTTCCTTGTTAGCGTCCCAAAAATGGCTCCTAGCCGGGTAGCCCACGATCCTCTCAGGAAAACTTTGCCAAACAGTGAAGGCAAAATCCACCTTCGAAAAAATAAAATACAGGCTCTCAACTGATACGATCCTGATGTTGTACGATTCCTATCATAACTTGGGGAATGCAAGATAAAGCACAGCACTCCACCAGCAGCCTGATAAAAGGCTACAGCGTGTTGTCACTCACCTCAGTGGTTGAGAGCACAGTGTCCTCATCCAGACTCAGCACAGCGTCTGTTAATATGCTGCTGTATGGCAAGAAGCGGCTGCTCATCACCTGGACACAACAACAAACCATTATAATACATCTCAAACGTTGCCATTTGCTATACATTGAATGCCTGTGCTGTGTTTTCAAACACTCAAATCCTTCCCAGCATAATGACCGTCATTATACAGAAGACTGCCATTCTGAACATGATACAATATCATAACGACTTATGTTACAAAGGTGTGGGGGTATTGCAGACATTATCATCTACAGTAAATTACTAAGGAGGCTGGATATAGCAAAAATGACACTTCCTCAATGCTTCAAGTGCATTCAGTATATGCAATAACAATAAGCTTAAGTGCAACCATTTTATTTGATGAGAAAATACACTCTCTTTGACAAAAGTTCTAAGATCAATGGCTAAATGACTTTAGAGACACTAAAAAAGGACCATTTGCAGTTTCAAAGTTTTCAAAGTTATATGGTATACCAGTGGCCAATATACCATTCACTGATGAATGGGAAAATTGAATTAGTATCCATCTGATACTGGAATTGCAGATGATAATTATAACCAGAGAAGTCAATTCATGTGCACCTGAGTCGAGTCTCTGGAGTGTGAGTGTAAGTAGAGTCTCAAGCCTTTAGTAGAGAATTTTTTATTTTCCTATGATTTATACAGTGATTTTCTTGCTTTTCTATGATGAAAGGGTTGTTATTTGAAGCTTCATTGGAACAGCATTGCAATAATAACTGCTCAGGACCACAGCAAAACTGGCACACGGTGTCACAGGAAAGGTTGGAAACAAGTCATTACTCAGCTGAAAACTCCAGTGAGCTATAGCCTAACACGTCAGTTAGCATCTTGAGAGTATAATCTTACACGTACACTATACGCTGTATATAGATTATAAACAGGGAGATTCAAAAAGATTAATCCAATTTCAAAAGGGCCATATTTTTTACAACAACAGAGTGATCTCTCTTGAAAGAGCCGTGAGTACAGGGACACCCGACACACTCAATCGAGTATGGGATGAATTTGACTATGACGTTGATGTTGACAGCTGGAGGAGGTTCATATTGCGCACTTGTAAAATTACATAAACTTTATGATCAACTGAACCATTTACAATTTACTGCATTGTTCTGTAATTTACAAGTGAAATCATTTTGAAATCGGATGAATCTTGTTGAATCACCCTGTAGAATTAACTTTTATAAGGCAAAATTAAAGTAAAATTACGGGTATCGGCCAGAACCAGTCGTTAATTATCAGTTACAGCTATCGACTGAGAAATTTTACATTGTTTCAAATTTCTCTGATCTAAAACCTTGAAATGACCATCTGTCTAATATGCCAGGCGTTCTTACCTTACTTTCTCCCTCAATGACAATGATGGGTTGAGATGTGGCAGGCCAGCGGTGCTTCGCAGGAAGAGGCTTGTCACAGTTCCACAGGACAATGATCTAACAAACATGAAGAAAGGATTAGAGGCAGAGCAGCTGAATCAAAACAAGCAGTATCTAATCACTACATGAATAAAAACACTTCGTCTAGACATATTTAATGAAGACCTTTAGGGGATTTGTGGTGTTTGTATGGCGCCTGACAGTGAGTTACGTAACATATGGAGTTCTCAATCTCCAGTCTTTTGGAGCAACACTATTGCCAGGTTTTGCATTACACCTGATTCAAGGCCCATATTAAAGTAACATGTAAGTACTGTTAATGGGTCAATGCGTACTATTCACTATCCATTCCGTACAGAACATATATGGAATCTAAACAGCACAAACAACACGTTTAAAATGAAGTGTTTCTGCAATGTCATCTATAGCATCTATAGAAAAGTGTCAACCGCCAGTTCAGTTACGTCAGCTAACAGAGGCCTTCACTGGCTAGATGGGGGCCATCCCACCCACCCAGAGAGAGCGAGGCCAAATGTGCTTTCTAGCATCACCAGGGATCTAACTAATGATGGGGCCAGCGCTTAGACTTGGGTTGTGTCACTCGGGAGCCAATGCTGAAGGTATAAGGAATGTTTCATCCTTATATATGTCGGGATCAATCCCGACAACTTAATTAAAATTATTATTAAATATTAAAATTATTACAATTATTAAAATTTTCAGTGATTAGCTGGCAATTTGCGTGATAACGAATGCAGTTCGTTCTCTTACCAGCCTTCTATAGTGAGAAACATTTTTCCCTCCACCCACCACCTTCTTTTTGGTTTTACTCCAACCGGTAACACACTTGGAAGGGTAAGGTTATGTGGGTGAACGGGTGGGTAGAGAAACTGTCTGATAGACACCCACTTTTGTACATGTTTGTCACACTATTTTTTAAAACTTTTCAAAGCCTTTCTAGTCTTTCCAATTTTGTTGTATGGCCTTTTAATAAAACCACTTCAATAATCATCAGAAATAATTTCTCAAATATTAATTTCGGCAGTGAAAGCAGTTTATTAATAATTATTATTAATATCAGATACAGGACCTTCCACTGTCCATACCTGGGCACAGAACGGTGATTTGGCCACAGCCACTAGCAGTTTCAGGATGGGTTGAGACTGGGACACCAGGGGTGTTACTGCATGGATGACTGCCGTGAACCTGGCGTACGGTCTGACACCTGTGAGAAAAAGTGATGACGTGATTAGTCTGAAAAAAAAAAAACCCATTAAATATACATACTTCTGTGGTATTTCAACATCAAAGTCTTCACACTTTCATCCCTGAAAGGCACACAGAGTTCAACTACTCTGAATTAACTCTGACCCTTGTAAACGCATAACGTCAGGAACAAAGGCATGGTAATACTTACTGAGAACCCAAACAAAAGAACAAAAGAGACCACAGGGCTCACAGCACAGGTTTAAAGCTTATTTTTAAAAGCAATGAAAAGAATTCAGGTCTAGACTCTGACTCATCTGCCCTTTTTAACATGAAGCCAGAGAAAACAGCTCCCACAGTTCTCGTCACCATAGAATTAGGGGCTTTTCCTTCCAACACGTCAGTGCTGCCTATATAACAACCACTTTATTTAAGAATTGTGCACTACTGGTAATTAGACACTGTACAGACAGGGTGTCCATTACAAGTTAAGTAATTATACAAGCCTAAGATCATGCAGCACCCTTTAAAGACATTTCACCACTGGCAGCCACGTTTAATTGGTACCGTGGGAAAAGCGAATAACAGCAAAAATGGCTAATTTAGAAACATCCAAATAAATATTACTGCATGCAACACCACTGTTTTCCACAAAAACAACAATACTGCTTACATTTAAACCTGCAATTAATAAGTCATGTGGGTAATAATTTACAGGTTGGTTTCCCGGACATGGATTAAGCACTAAATTGCAATGCCAACGGTGAATCACCCCTGGAAATGCTCTTAAGGCTTAATCCATGTCTGGGAAACTGGCCCTTTCAGAGATTACAACCTCTTAGCTAAGGTTTTAGACAGTTTGCTTTTGTTGATTTTGTTGTGCTTAACCAAAATACACAATTGTGTATATAATTGTATTGGTAATCTTTCAACTAAAACAGAAAAAAAATGGAGACCACCCTCAAAAATGCAAACAGAGCTGAAAGCCAGCAGGTACCAGTTAGCATGGTGGTGAATAGCCCACACTAATTTCCATTATTCAGTATCATTTTTGGGCAAAGCCTCCTTTTAAAGTGGCTGTCACAGTAAAAAGCACAGTGTGTAGGCCACTCACCAAGTGAAGTGTAGTAGAAAGGGAAGTGGCCCAAGTAGGAGGAGTACTGCGGTAAGGTGAAGAGACCACCGGGATGGTTGTTCCACATTAGACTGCTGCGTCCCATGTGCTGCAACACCCGGTCATGGATGATCTGAGAGAGGAGACACCAAGATCATTTCGCAAAAATATTCAAAGGGATCGGCTCAAAGAAGGACGCTGGGATGAAAGCTAAATAATTAGGTCTCTGCATCTGTTGGTCAAGTAATCTTTGAAGTATTTTACCACTAATTGCTCAAAAATGTTTTCACATTATACTGACATACAACTTAATTTGAGGAGAGATGCTTGGCACTGAATACAAGAGAGAGGTGAAAGGATGATGCTTCTCTTCAGGAGGTTTGAAAAGAAATCATACAGGGAAACAAAGTCCTATTTATTCGCATATCGAGAAGTGAATACCTGGTTTTATATTGCCACATACTCCAGAATTAAATGTTGTTTTTGCATTCCTCATAACCTGCTGTTATGTGGGACACAAAAAAGATTGCAATAATCAAATGTACGCCCCCTTTTGCTTTAATGACAGCGTACGCTTGAGCTGGCATGCAGACTGTAGACTGAATCTACCTGAGAATCGTCTGAACACAATGGAAGGAGTTAGACTTACAAAAGAAGCCTAACAAAAAATGACTTTTTTGTATAAAAGCCTTAATATGGTTAATGTCACAAATTTGCTTACATTTAAATACTGACTTAAAAACGGTCCATTTCAAATGAATAACATCTCAGATTTGCAATGCAGTCTCAGAAGTCCGGACCCCTATTAATGCATGTGTTAAATATGACACAAAGGATGATTTATTTAAAATGAAAAGCTAAAAGAAATGGGACCTTTATAAGTTTCCATTCCAACATTTTTCCTGTTAGAATGTACAACTAGCAAAACAGATGTATCACAGCATATTTCAATGTGTTTAGTAAAATTATTTATTTCCTTATTGACTGCATTTGTACTGTACTATTGATTATAACAGATAGTAATTGCACAGCTCATCACAAAACTGAAAGCCTGATGACTTGAACAGTTGCTGAATTTCTGATTCAGTGAAACATTTGGGATCTGTGATTATGTAACAAATCTGTGATTATGTAACAAATTTGATAATAGAAACCTTTTACACTCTAACAATATAAATCTTGTGCCCATTTCACACCAGATGCGACGTGGCATGCATGTTAACCCAGAACCACTCTGTAACTCTTGTTATTTCACACAGGATGTGACACACATGCGTCGCTAAGCAAGAGAGGTTGCTGTTTGTGTTGTGTTTTCACACTATATAAACATCTGTATTGTCTGTTTATTACTCATAAACTTAATGTAGATGGCATAAAGAGATCAATAATAACATTTTGACTAGCTGCCTTCACTGCTGCTGGCTTTCTCACCAGGTGATGTAGCTCGATATGAAGAGGAGGAGATGCCTGTGTGTTCACAACATTAACCTATTCAAGGGATTTCAATCAACCTGTCAGAGCTAAATCTAGATTTGATATGTTAATTAGCCTAGATTGTACATCACAGCATAGACACTGCATTTCTTTGTTTTGATACACTATATTGTTTTTGCTATGAAGTGTTCTCTACGTTTTGATGGGCTGTTTCATGAAACTTGTTCCATGATGTTAAACTGCATGCAACTGTTGCTGTAGAGTTTCAAATGATCTGCAGTATGCTTTACAATCAAGTGCAATTTAGTTTCATGTAGGTGTCATGCAACAAACGTTGTGTGAAAGTTTCATGATGTAAAGCCAGCCTTAGGATGTGACAAACAAGACAGAATGGTATTACCAATGTTCTTTTTAAGAAGGTTTATCCAAATTAAGCACTACACCAACATAGTATTAAAACCCTGGCTGCTTTCGCTACCTCTGAGATTTTCTGGTATCCATAGCGATAAGAGGAGCCTTTGAAATCTCCACCCTTATTACTCTGCTGGTAGTTAATTATCAATGTGGTAAACTAGTTCGATCTCTGAAAGAACAATTATACAGACATGCATGTTAACTTGCTCATAAATTTCACTAAAAGTATAAAGTATTTTACTAAAATATGCGCTTTGTATACATGGCAACTGATGGAATTCAGCAACTGTCCAATGGATTTTAGTACAAGTATATTTTCTAAATACGGGTAAATGTGTCAAAGTATCATTCGCAATAACTGGCTGTATGTTACAGACGCAGCAGACATAGATTTGGTTGAGTATTCCTTCAAGAAGCCTTAACGTTATGAGTATCCAGGCTCTGCAGCTGCGTTTCCTCGGACACCTGTTCCAGCTATCTGCTATAGATCCTCACGGCAGGGCCTGGCCTGGGTGTCCCCTTACTCTCAAACACCAATCCGGCAAGCCTCTGGGCGACAACGCTTCCTCTGGAGAAAAAGCATGTGAAACTGGACCCAGCGCCAGGCCTGCGTACGTCTGCTCCTTCAGGAATAGCTCAACGACGTGATTGATTGACCAGACAACACTGACCAAATCCAAAGTATACTATGGCTCTTTACAGTCTCGAGTTCATCCTAATGGAAAAGCGATGGGAGCCTTTGGTCTATAACGCTGCATAGCAGCGGAGATGGGTTTGGAGCCATTACTGGTCGAGGGCCATGAAAATTTAATGAGAGAGTGTCTTAAGCGCAGTGAGGGATGTTCATTGATTGGGGGGGGGGTTGTGACTCTGCGGAGAGGGTTACTGTACCTCCAGTGTAGTGAGCACGATCTTTTCCACAGAGGAGAAGTAGGCCTCCCACAGGAACTGCGTCTGCTGCCGGAGAGACAGGATTTTGTCCTGGTGGATGGAGCGGGTGGTGGAGGGGATCTGGAGCGAGAGAATGTAAAGACCATCCATCAGTTATGCTGTGCTTGATTTAAAGCTGGCTTGAGTTACTCCACTTGATTTGCTCCGAAAATAAAACGTAATTTATTGGAGAAATATTTCGGAGAAATGCGGCGTACTGTGGTCACGTTGCACACATGCATTTCACCTATTCCCAATAATGTACATTATACTTGATATGGCTGCTATTTGAGCCTCCTGCTATTTTATCTCAGCCTGTATACTATCAATTTTTACATTATGTATGAATGTATGGCTAAAATAAAAAATTAAAGGCCAGAATTATAGAGATGTTTATCATAAATATATTGCTTTTAGAATTAACAAGCATGCTGGCCTTGTGTAGCTTTGAAAAAGGAAATATTTACTAAGCACTTCACATTTATGAGAACATTGCTGTTGTGGTGACCGTGGTGGTTCCCCCCTGATGTTATCTGATCTAGGTTACTTCATTAGGTACTGTTTAGCTACCGCACTGAGAGCCTCCCAGTATATTTAACACCTTGTTTTATTTTATTTATATCAGAGTGACATTAGCAAACTTTGGAACAGCATCTATGACACCAGGCAGACCAGGGGGAAATAACGTGTCTGACTAGTTCCATCTCAAACAGGTTTGCTAGGGAAAAGAAAGCAAAAATAAATTCCATTAAAATTCCATTCCGTTACATTAACTGCAATGAAATCTAATGTCACTGCTTTCATCTCTGGGCAAAAATATTTCCTAGACGGAAAAAGAAGCAAAAATAAATTCCATACGTTAAATGAATTGTGATAAAATCTGATTGATGTAATTACTTCCATCGCTGGCCAAACAGGTTTGCTAGAAGGAAAAAGAACATAAAATAAATTCCATAGAGTAAATGAATTCCAAAACAGACACTAATGATTAGTTCCATCTCTGGTAAAACAGGTTTGCTAAAAGGAAGAACACAAAATAAATTCCATACAGTAAATGAATTCCGACGAAATCCAATTCATCAGGTTACTTCCTTCTCTGACCAAACAGGCTCGCTGAACAGGAAAAGAACACCTTTCCTGATAAGTTATTATTTCAAAATACTGTTTGTTATGACATTCACCTATGATAATATAATCACTGCTGTCAGAACAAAACCTTGTATGAATGGACCAAAAGAATCGGCCTAAAATTACTTGTAAAAAACGTCTGGTTCCATTGACTTGCAAGTAGGTTTTTTCCTTCTCCTGTAAAGTTACCATTTTGGAGATACGAGGTTTTGTTCCAACACCTGCGATAATGGTGTCCCAAAGTCTGAACACACTTAAAATCTGGGATTTTTTTTTTTCATTTAAATGTGAAAATAAAGCGCAAAGCTTTTGAATTTTGAAAAATTGAAAACAAAAAAAAAATCCTGACAAGTAAATCAAAGAAGAAACAAACAATTCTGCACTATTTCTAGGTCACCATTCAAATTCAATCGAATGTGTGACACCGACAAGGTCTTCGTACAAAACGGTCAGTTTTTTTTTCCTATTCCTTTCACTGAAGCTTGTGTTCAGATCTGATCTACTCATCAGAGGCTGTTGACTGTTAGTGATCAGAGTCTATGCCAGCTTGGGTGCAGGCTGTCATTAAAGAAAAAAAGGAAGACAAACACTAAGAAATATTGAAATGTGTTCAAATTTCGACGACTCAAAGATAGATCGTTATCCTGATATAGTATAGAAGTATTAAATTAGAAAGAAGTACAGCTTTTTAGAAGCTTTTTACAAATATTCTCAGACGTTCAGACTGCATTTAGTTTTTTATCTGTCTCACCAAAATAACTTCCTAGTAGTTAAACACAAATATGGCTAATACATGTTTCTGATAAGAAGGTTTACACACAGTGCTTTCAATCACCATCTAGGAAACAGCAATGTGTCACTGACTGATGTAAGTAGACACAGAAAACAAAGGATCCATGTGTTTTCTGAGTCGCATCTCTCTTGCTTTGGCCTTTCTATAGTGCAGTAAACAAGTCACTCTGGGTAAACAGATTCATTAAAAGCAGTATGAAGTCACAACAGAAATGCTTTTAAAGGTTTACAGCTGTAAAGCGTCATTCACAAGCCAATTTATAGCCTCTTTGTTTGGCGATTTAATGGTGCTGGGACACAGAGTGCAGTCAGGGGCGTATTAAATGCAGAAACCTGGTACTCCACTTTGACAGAAGCTGTCACTGTTGTAACCCCACAGCGTCCCTTGGCCTTGTGCTGTAAGCGTGAGAACTTGGGTCCCATTTCAATTACACTGCGGCTTTTTTCGTAAACTCTCCCCAGGCCGTTAAGTCAGTGAGTTTGTGGTATAGCAATTAGGAACAGCATCACATGTAGAGCAGATATAATTGTTTTAGCTAATAAGCAGAAAAGCAAATAAAGTGTTTGGCTGAATGCTCGTTTGAAGCTGGTCCAAATCCGTATTAAAGCTCATTTCCTGGACTTATTAAAGCAGGCTAGGGTGAGTGATGAAAGATGAATTAACTGCGGTTTATGTGGAAAGGCGACTCTGGTCTAATAACAAATGAACTTTCAAGGTTGATTCTGTAGCTCCAAAAGCTGTAAAATGCTGACAGACCCTAAAACTGTCCATACTATAGGTGTAAAAATGCTTCAGTACAGTGTAAATGTATCAATCCGGAGGTGGTGATTAAACTGTATTGATTTTGAGATGTAAGAATTGATTTTATACAACAGTAAGAACATGAAGCTAAACTGAGCCAAAAGCTTTCTACCTATGCTGTTATATATGATAATAGCATGTTTATTTTACCATACCTGTATAATTTCGCTGACCATTAGTGGCTAAGCAACAATGGTCACTTTAGTCCAAGCAGCTGGGGCTACTTTTTTGGTGGATGAAATTACGAAAATACTGTATGAAACTGTAAATTTTAAATACTGTTCTTCGCTTTGCCTTTTTTCCCTTAACCTACAACAATGTTTAACACAATAAAACGCTTGAGCTATTCACATTTACACTGTCCCTCTTCAGGATCTATTGCTTACATAAACTACTGTTATAAACTATGGACTAATTTTTGGCCAAAATTTATATAAAGCGAGCTTAGTGTATTGTTGTCCATTTTACACTAAACAGGTCCTCCAGCTAAAAATGCTGCACAATTTTTAAATCAATATTTAACACCTTTTTAAACACTAAAAACATTTCCTCTGCAACACGATACACAAAAATGCAAATATGGCATATTTTCCAGGGTGTTTGTTATTGTATGACTGGCTGCTCTAAATTACACTATCGTCAGCCCTGTCTTAAGCATCATCTCACAATTTAATACCCCTAATTAGGGGAGGACAAAGTGGCACGACACTTCAAAACAAAAAAACGCTTCACAACATTTTATTTTTCTGACGTCAGATAAGTTGGAACAGGCAAATAAATAAATTGAGGCAACCACATTCTATCATAAACTAGACTACAATGGTTTTTATTCAGTGTGGTTTATTCAGTGCACTTAATCCAATAAAACAGGACAAATTAATCTTTCTCTGTAACGACATATGAAGTTGGTTAGTGACCACATCTACGTCAAGCTAAAAAAGCGCCTATTTCGTATCTTTAATAAGATGTAACTTATTATGATACTACAATACGATAACAATATACTGCCGACCTCCTACCTCTAAATAAAATGTATTTAAAGACACTTAATTAACTTACATTTTGTTATCTACTTTAAACTTTCATATTTTTTAAAGCCGACATACAAACAAACAGATAATAAATAAAAATAAATACATGAATTTGAAAAACCCCAAAACATGTACCTGCAGAAGCAGCCTCTCATCCCCAATGACAGCAGCAGTGTTCCAGTCGATGACCTCCGAGAAGGGAAGCTCCCAGCCATTACTGAGCATGACAGGAATACATGCAGCCTGCAAAACACACAGAATGTTACTGTGTACAGCAGCTCAGTATGAACAAAATATAAGTACTGCTATTATGTTGCTACATATTATGATTGCAATCCACCTATGAAATATCATTTCATTGGTGAATCAATATTGTAACCTGCACTCTCAGAAATAAAGGTACTAAACTCAGTACCTTTAGTCAGGGAACATAACTGTACCATAATCCACTGAAATTATGTTTTCTAGGTTGTACTGACTCCACACACCCCGTCTCGTCTCCAGGCTTTTTATCTTATTGTTCTGTTTTAAAACATTAGGTTATGAAAAGATACAAATATGTACTTTTCACCTGGAAAAACGTATTTAGGGTGCACACCTAGACCTTAAAACCACTGTTGTACCTTTTGAGGGAACATCTACATTGTTTGTACCCTGATGAACGAAAAACGTACCTGCACAGAACCTTTATTTCTAACAGTGTGGTCAAAAGATTTTCCTGCATTACTTTGAACAAAATAACTTGTTTGAATATGTGAATGACTCACAAAAACTCATTCCTCATTTGGATGTGTGATTGGTCAGGATGCTCACAGCACACACACACAAAAGAAGCATAGCGACTGATAAGATGGCTCATCTGCATACTGCAGCCTCCTGCAACAACAGGCTACACCACAAAACAAATGATATGTGCAGCTCTATTACAGTCTCTCAACATGCTATGGCAGCATTATCAACCATAAGTACGTGTCTCGTTACCACATAAAAGCAAGTCGGACACTCAAAGTAAAAAAAGACCCAGAGTGCAGCACAAAAAAAAGATCGAACTGTGATCAACTCCAACACTGTACAACTGACATAATTAACAAAGTCAGGGGAGACGACTCGATGCACTGAACCATCTGCTTGAAGTGATGCCTCCCAATCATTACACAGAGAAGCAGTGTACAACAAGTTGTAAAGGGATAATACAAAAGGAATACAGTGACTGGAAACCCTATGGGAGAACAGTGCATTAAATCTGTAGCTGTCGGCTAGAATTTTATGATTGGAATAAACAGTGTGCCCATCCAGCAGTTGAAATCTTCTATAATTGTGCCCGTATGACGGGATCGTAAATAAACAGCGCACAACAAGTCCAAGCACAGTGAACAAGAACAAGGAACATCTGTGTTTGAATCTGATGTATAAACAAAGCACTTGACAACGGATTGGCACGGCGTTACCAAAACCGCACTCTGTGCTACCTGGCTGCTGATGCCCCAAAAGACATTTCTACCTCAGTACTAATGACCGATAATGAAGCCAGAAATTCTACTTCATGTCCACACAGCCATTAGACCCTGAAACAATGCACCATCTGTCTACGTCTACCTCTGCTTAATGCACTGTTTTTGGAACAACCAGCTATGTCCATCTCTGTGTATTTTGGGGGCCATGAGGGTGGGGGGAACAACATGAGGTGCATACGATAAATAAGCCTGCCACATTTTAGGCAGCAATAATGGAAAATGTTCTGTATAAAACAGGGCTGCCCTCATTAACTGATAAAACTCACATTAGCAGGCGATAGAACGAGAGCCGACCAGTTATTTCTTATAGCAGTGGCTGATTTGTAGCAGCAATTTAGCAACAAGTGTTATGGGGAAAAGGAGGGAGACTAGGGATGTACATTGCAACTAATTTTGATATTAGAGTATCTTCAGGAGTTAATGAACAGATATCCGGGTAAATACTTTTTGCAAAAAAAAGTACTTTGGCCAAAATGAAGGTATAATCTCTTTTACGTGATAGCACTGCGGGTAAGAGTCTGCAAACATCAGTCATACAAAAATTAGCAACAAGCAGAGGAAAACATTTGAAAACATGTTTTATTCTTCCAAAAAACAAAAACAAAAAAAACCCCCAAAAAACTGAGGGAAATTGGTAGTTTTTGTGTCGGACGACTAACAAAGGCTGCCTCTTTGGATGAGAGTTAAAACCACAGCTAACTTGCATCACACAGGATGCAATGTTTGTACAGCAAAGTACTGGGAGATTCACTCGAAAGAGGCCCTGAATATTTGGTTGTAACTCCCGTTAGGATGAAGCAATCTGAACCAAAAAAATATGCTACATAACTTGACAAATGTGTAATCGATTGCATTACATGCGATGCTGGAAGTGATCTCAGTTTTCTGCCAGACACATGAAGGGGTACGGGGGTATCCACCCGGAAGTTGCAAATGGAGGTTAAACATCGTGACGGCAGTCCGGCGCCTACCTCATCGCTCCGACGCAGGGGCGTCCCGGCTTGTTCGAAGCTCCATATACTGAGGAGCACATTACACATTGTTTTGTTCAGATTGCTTCGTCCTAGAGAGAGTTATTACAGAATATTCAGGGCCTCTTTCGAGTGAATCTCCCTGTACTTCAGAATCTTTGAAAAGGTCTGCATGGTTTGTGATAGTTCTGTTAAGTCTATGTTTACTGTTTATCATCTCTTAAAAACCCTGATTGCATGTAAAGCTGATAAAGGTACAGTTATGCATATGTTTTGGCAATGTACAAAAATTCAGATATTCTGGAGAGATGTTCATCAAGAGAAAACTAGAAAAAAGCTTTAATACGCCACCAAGTTTTTATGTTTTGAACCACAGTCCTGACAGGGAACTGAGTGACCGTCAGGAATATCGTCTAGGAACCTTAACGTATATGGCAAAAAAAATGCATTTTGTTGCTGTGGAAATCTCCAGATGTCGCATCTCTTAATATGTGGTTGACACAGATCTCGAATCTTCTCCCACTGGAAAAATTTACTTTTGAAATTCATCACAGATACAAAAGGTTTAGCAAAATCTGGTGGTCAGTATGAGAAATATTGGAAGGGATGGGAATTATATTTTTGAGATCTGCATGTTTTCTCCATAATCTGTAATATGTTTTTAATGTCATTTCATTATTGTTAAGCCTCTTTCTGTCACTGGTGCAGCGACTGACAATTTGTTATTGTAAAGATAAATCTTTGAAAATCAATAAACATATAATAAAAAAAAGTAAAAACCCTGATTGCAAAATGATCTAGATGACTAGATCACTAATATAATCAATACTGATAGGCTATCTTCTGCAAGGCCTAAATGGTAGACTGTCCTGGGTGCAACTGAATAAAAAGCATAAGACTCAAAATTTAATAAAGATTGGGCTTTGATTTTGCAAGTGTATGCATGTGTGTGTGTATGCATGTCCATGTCCTGCTGCTAATCTGTTAAGCTGGGTGCAAGCGTGCGATTGGCCCCCCACAACCCCCTGTGCTCCACTATCATCCCGCTCCCCCATTCTAATCCCTTCAGTGTCATTAACCAAGCCTCCAATCTGCTGAAATACATACACACCGATATAACCACGGGGAGGATAAAGCTGCCACGTGCTTGCTAGCATGCTCTCTCTGTCTCTCCCTCTCAAAAGAACTCACTTTAAAAAGGTGTGCATCTAGGAAAGGTAAGTATGATGTAATCTGCTATTGTTAGGGTGTTAAACTAAGTCAATTTGTTTTCTGTATATATCATGTAAATCACCAGTACTTAAAAAACCATATGTATCACAAAAAAAAAAGATTTAGACCAACTGACCATTTGCAAAATAATGACTGATACGCCTCTCAGCCAATCAGAACGGCCTCTAAGTGCTATTTCCTCCACTACGCAAAAGAAAACCTCTGAAAAAACTAACCTGCAGTGAGAACGACGATGGTAGCAAAAGTGAATTCAGACACATGCTATTTTGATAGTTTATTAATGTACTTGTATGCATGACATCACTTGTTTTATTAAAGACTTTCTGTAAAAGACAACACTTTCACTGGTTAATGTAAACACACATTCCAGAATTCTTTTTGCTGCTTTAATCAACAATCACAGATTATTACTTTTTAAATACATGTCTATCTGCACTAAACTTGAACTAAAAGTTTGACGGACATAGCAACAGTAACTAAGAGAGGCGGGGCTTGTCAGAATTTTTTGCCATCAATTATAAAGTGCTTGTAAATAGCTGATGTATAGTAACTGTACAAACTTAACAACAAGAAGCTGATTGGATGTCAACACATTATGCTCTTGTCTTAGTTGACTATATTATCTTTATTTTTATAATATGTTTAATTTTTACTTCTAGACTAAAAAAAACACAAAACAAAAACATTGTATGCAGTTCTTTGTAGCCTTTCATAAATATGGCACGATTATTTTTTGGTGTGTTTTGTCTGGTCCAAGCTTCAGAGAAACTAAATATTGTGATAAATATTGTGCAATGTGGAAATGTATGCGAGTATTGTGATGTTACATTTTTACCATATAGTCCATCCTAATGCGCCTCCACATAAACCACGTAATGGCCTACAAACCCATGCTATTACAAAAGCTGTACATGCTGCTGTAGAAAAAGGCCATTCCTACACCCACACTGCTCAGGGCCTAAGCTTACACCACAGAGTAAAACTCAACATTAACATTACCTATAACTGAACAGAACAACTGAAACCTGAGAGAAGCCAGTTTCACACCCACGCAGCACGGCGCATCGCAGCACCTGCATATAGCTGTGGAAAACTCACATTTAGGAAATGGGCTTTGTGCTTGCGCATCAATCCAGCTTGTGCTGCATCATTACTGCAGCCATACAACAGAGCTAAATGAGCCAACATTTGCAGAATTGCATATTTTTACATATGTTTTGCTTGATTAATGAGTGGGTGAGTGTAAGAATATTACCTATTAAGCTCTGCGTCCTCAGTTACACACTGTCAACATAATGACAGTGTTGGTCTAATTCACTCGCATTACAAGCCAAAATAATCGGCACATTAAATGTCTGGAATAGGTTTGCGACAATTAGCCAACAGCAAAGTCAATGACAATTAAATGTGGATGTGGATTTTTGTTGTGACTTACTAAAATAAACAATGGTCACACTTTACTGAAGGGCAACTTGGCTACATGACACCTACATAAGTCTTTCAAAACAATAACAAATCTACTTATAAAACCCATAGTTCTGGTCCTAAAACCTGATTGGCTGAGCCGTTGAAAAATCCACAATATATGCACACCTATGACTGCCTCAAAGCGAAAGATCTATCACTGTGCCACAGCATGAAAAATCCTTGTGCTGTTAATAGAATGATCTTTGACTCTCATACTGCTTGCAGGAACCGAGTATACTGATTAAGTAAGAACCCATTGTTGTTAAACTGAGAGGTTGGTACATTATTTTCTTAATTAGACCTAGCCTGGCTAGCTAACAGGCTAAAAAAATAGATAACAGCCTAAACAACTCCATCGTTAATACCACAGGCTTGAATTACTGTAAATGTAAAAGTCTAAAAACTGTCACTTGAATAGATTACACGCTTCAAATGTTCATGTTTCAGTCCAAAGTAACGTCAAACCCAGGCTAAATCCCAAACGGCTCCGTATTCCCTAAGTAGTGTGCTAGCAATCAAATTTTAGAAATTCTAGCCTCCACAGCCAAACAGTGCATTATTTATGCGGATGTGTCCCAAATGACAATTTCTTAGCTATATTATTCACTGTTGGAGTTTCAGGATCCAGTATTAAATTCCTACGTAGTGCACTATGTAGGGAGCTGGGAGACATTTGAGATTCAGCCCCAGTGTGAGAAGAGAGGCACCGCTGAATTAATGGTAAATACGACTCTGTGTTAGTGCTATTAGTGCTGTGTTATCATATGCTCATTGTTATACAACAAAAAGTTTAAAAAATTCGTAAAATGACGGTTGGCGACCAAACGTTCTTCTTCTCTTTCAACAGTCTATGGCTGCTTGGCAACAACACCACACTCTAAAGGAACTACATTTCTTGGCTAAACACTTGTTTATGTCAATTATTATTAACAATAACTGAAATTATTTTCTGAAAAAATTGTGTATTTTATCATATTTTATGTTGACCGGCATTTTATAAAAGCAATAAGCCACTTGAGATGGTGTGTTACTGCGACTTTATCACGGGGAATGGAATTTTAGGCACTCTGATTCGAGTCGAAGAACACCCTTCTCATGATTAAATCGCAGTAGGAATATAAACACAAACACAGACTGAATTTGCTCTGCATTTAGCTTTAGCTCAGCTATAGCCGCGTTTCTCGCATCTCTGGCAGGAAACTTTTCCGTAAAAGTGGAATAGTTTCTGTGAAATGTCTCTCAATACTACATTTTTAAACAATGCTTCTCGTTCGCATCATCCCGTTACACCTTAAATGGTGCCTGCTGCCTATAAATGCAAATAAGTCCAGTCGTCTCCAAATTATCGATGTACGTCTTAAAACTTCCTCGTTGCCTTTTCATTAGCTAGTAGCTAGGCGAGATTGTTGTCATTGCTATGGCGACCAGCAGTCTCTGGGCCGATCTACAGGGTTAATGGGTGAATTAGCAGTTATACATTAACTCCAGCGCTTAGGACCATTTACTGTTTAAACTGTGTGAACGATCAGCAGAGCTTTATTTTACTGCAAAGGAGGATTATTTTATTTTTATCTAAAAATCGAACACTGCTGTGGAGCCATCAGTGGGGTGGAACCCTCATAAGTGCGTCTTCAGTGCCTTTAGTCGGGGAACACAATTGTATATAATGGTGTGCAGATATATAATTATATTATAAGAAGAGCTGGGCAATATAACAATATTTACCATTATTGTGATAAATTACATCCCAACGTGTCACAATATGCTTCCCAACTGCATGTCTGATTGCAAAGGGCACCTAATTAGTCCTGTTTTATTGGATTTAGCGCTGTAAATTATGTGAAATATTGAATAGAAAAAATATATACTGTGCCATATCATGTGTCGTGAAAACATACACTCCAAATATTGTGCTTACATTTTTTGCTATATCAGCCATCTTTAACTGTTACATCTTAAATTGCTGTTATAAGTTTCATTTGCTCTATACACTCAGTCTTGGCTCCAGCCGTTTTATTTTCTTTTTCTACTTAAAAAGATAATTAAACAGGTACAAATATGCCATTTTACCCTGGGAAAGTGAATGAAGTGTACCTTTAAGACTCATTTAACCACATGAACCTAAAAACAAACAGCTGCTCATTTAATTCTGCTGCATGAGGACTTACTCTGCGTGTTATATTGTTGGATCATATTCTTTATAAATGAGCAAAACCATTCAGAAACTGCGTTATTAACAAAAAAGAGTAGATTAAAATGGCAGAATTAGCTACTTCTCAGCCTTAAAGGGTTATGACACACGATAAGATCACTGCTGCACCTCTGAGGTTCTCTTTACACTGTTTGTGCCTTGGGGTATTAAAATGTACCCAGACAGTGGTCTTTTTACTGATGACATAATTCCTCCAGTTACATTTGCATATGCAGTATAACTGTAAAATTCTGAAATGTTTCAAAATCAACAAAAAAAAAAAACGCGAAATTTCATATTGTTTCTAAACAATCGCAACTGGATTGTGGTGAGATTTAAACTGCGCTTGGAATGTGAGGTGGACTGTGCTCCCTGGATGGTGTGTGCTTGTAGAAGAATCCTAACACCGAGCTGGGTGTTATCATCAGTCTATGCCATGATGCAGCATGTGCAGGCAAAGGGCAAAGGCCTGGAAGGTGACCAAAACTCTGCAGTAGCCGACACATGCCTGGAGGGACGGGGGGGTTTTGCTAATTAAGACAAAATGAAGCGCTAGCAACCTGATACCAGAGTTCAAAACAGTCAAAACGAGTATCTGTGAGGGGAATGTGAAACTGCATGCATGTAAATGACAGCACTGTTTGTGTGAGAGAGTGAGGACACATATGTACATACATTATATATATAAAATGATTAAAAATTCACCTGCAGGGCCTCTAGGAAGCGGAAGGAGCCCAGGCGGCGTCCTCTAGGCACCAGACAGAAAGTGGAGTTGTGCAGCATTTCTTTGTATTCATACCTAGACAGAGAGAGAAACAGAGAGAGAACACTTGAATAAGCAAGGCAAAAAACAAACAAACAAACAAACAAACAAAAAAACTAATAAAAAACACCTTTATCTGCAATCTCCTGGAGCTGGCACTTGTTCAACAAATCCACTCTTGTAGCCATATCCTGGTACCGATTACTACCAAAGTGCTTTGAAAATCCATCAAGGAACACAGTAAGTGTCTAACTCGTGAGCTCCTTACTGTGGAAGCTAAATTAAAAAGTCTTTGGGGTTCAGCCTAATTGGAGTGCAATATTAAGGAAACTGCTCAAAACACATTATTAAAAAAAAATAAATAAATAAATAAATAAAAAAAAATAAAAAAAATAAATAAAAAAAACACTTTTACTCCTTACTTTGCAATATTTGGCATCAAGTTCCTGGATATGGATTAAGGCCCAGTCTTTGCTGCATCACCACATGAGTCTAGGCTTAGGGTCTAAAAAAGTGGCCCAAATAGTGGCCACAATATTTCAGCTGTCAGTTTCGTAAAACACTTCCATTAGGCCAGAATAACACTTCACACAAGTACACAAACACTTTGATCTACGCAAACGTGGTTTCGCTCATCCCTGCATTGTAAAACTACACAATTTGACAACGTAAGCTGCATTCTGAGTGCTGCAGCAAGGGATGCTACAACGACATCCAAGCCTGGCCAAACTGCCTTATACCAGCAGTGATGTTTCTCCCAGTCAACACTCATGACACACCAGCAGTTCAGTGAGTCTCTCAAAGAAATGGCTCACTCATATTAACATATATATATATATATGATACATTATCGCCTCTTCATTTCAACAGAATGAAAGCAGAAATCGCTCCTCTACAGTCCACAGGTTTTGTTTTTCTGGCTGTTGCAATATAAGTAGATCTTATTATACCTTCCACTGTAACAAGGAACACACTGAGTTTGTACAGCAGGACTGTGCAACTGTACAGTGTTGGCCAGTTGTTGAGTATTTTTCTGGACTTATAAGTTGGCTACATTAGCCTCAATGCTAAAGGGCAAAATTAAAGAAACAAAATCAGGACACGAAACTTGTCTGGTCCATTAACTTCACTAAAACACGACAAAAAAAAACAATCCATGTATAAATCACAGGTGGTTGATTTAACTCACTTTACTGAGTCAACGGTTCTAGCTAGTTCAAGCAAGCTAGTTTTATCGGCTTTGCCTCTCAATTGGCACACAGAGGCACTTCATCACTGTAGCCTCTACTTTCGTCCATTTGATGTAGTGGCCTTTCGAAAACCTTTGATTTACTTTAAGGCTAAAACCTGACGTCCACATTTTGAGGGTTGGATGGTACTACCACAAAATTTACAATGTAAAAGAGGTTTTCCTTTGTTCGTTGGTTTGTATTTGTCCACTTTTCATTCATTTTCATTCACAACTGTACTCAAAAGTCTGGGTGTCCTGGTCAAATTACATACTTTGCTGACTTTCTCAGTGAAAATAACAACCTCCACAGCGAACACACTGATATATGGCATTTTCTGTACAATTTAGTGAACAGTTTCTATTTGATGAGCTTAATATATCTGAAACAAAACCTAAACATCCAATATAAAATGTGGCATAACTCTTGTACAGGATACATTTTATATTTTTGTCCCCTTAATGTGATAAATACAGCAAATAAACAGCAACTGAGTATTAAATTCTTCAGTGTAAAGTGTTCTCTGTTGAGGATGTGTTAACTTCTTTCACTTAGTAAATCAATAAAACGTCATTTGACCAGGGCGACACATAAACGCCACTCTTTCTTCCTTATATATGGTGTTGGGAGTGGGCACACATGCATGAAATACCAGTGCTATATTACTATTAATACCACTTTTATTAGAGAAGTAAAACTGCATTTTTGACAAAGTGAATTATACGTCAGCTGTTTTTTTCCCCCAAACCTCTTTTGTTATAAATAATTTATGAAGAGATTCATTCCAGTTTGCTGTATATCTAAACTGCCAATATAAAGAAAAGATAAATGGGGAACAGCTGTATTTCCGCTGCTTTATTCCCAGAAATCCTTTTATTCAGTTACACTGGGTAAGCACAATGCTCTTGTGTAGCAGCCCTCTCATTGGCAACGAAGAGGCAGCTGTACTTAGGAAAAACGTTCAAGGTGACACAGTTAAATTACCAACAACATGTGGTCATGCTGAGCCAAGTTAGAGTGAACCAAGCTATAAAAGGCATTAAAACACATCTACTGTTGGACACACAACACACGTAAAGAACCCAAAATGCACGAACAAAAGAAAACTGAAGTAAAGAAAGCGAAGATCAGAGACACGTTTGTCTTTTTAAAGACTTTTACACTCACGAGGGAACAGAAAAGCTGGAAAAAGCTCTTTCTTCCAAATCCCTGCGCACACACAGCCATGACCCCGGTGACCCTGCCCCATTCCTTCCCTTCAAGCGAGGGAGGCCGAGTGGGAGGCGGGGGAGACGGGACTCCACTGAGGAGCGAAGTTTCACTCAGCACTTGGATTAAGAGGCTGTTTGGAATTCCTAATTTAACATTCCTTCCCTCTTCCAGTGCTGGGACCTGTCTGCCTTAGGGTTGCTACTAAACCCCCCCTCCGTCAACCAATATCGCTTAAAGGAGCAGCTCAGGCAAATAGGCTAACAGGGCAAAGAATGAATGGCAGCTAGGATTAATTCACATGATATAATCTGCAAAATTTGAACTGGTAGCTATTCACTGTTAGCAAGATTAGCGTTTCTAAACTATACCTTCAAAATTTCTCCCTGTAGCTTTCTTTTCTTTCTCTCTCTCCACTGGCCTTAATCACTGGTGTGCAGTAGCCCATTTAAAATAGACTGGTAGAAATGTCAATAAGTAGAGATTATCAAATATAATTTCAAATTCATCTGGAAATAAAGTCCTGTTTGAAATAAATTTAAGTCAAAAGGGTTTTGCAGTAGCTATTTTAGCAAGATTGAGCATTTTAACCTCTTGCTATTTGAATATTCACATTTTTGAACAAACATTCTGAATAAAATTAACATACCTATACCTTAAACATGAAATACTTCTGTTTTCAGGTATGTGTACCAGTTGGTTTACAATCGTCACATAACTTTGTGTTGTCATCTTTTCTTGTCTGAACATCTTTTCATACTTACATCTGTAGCTTTCTTTAGTTGTTGCTATTTCTTTGACTATAAGATGCCACATAATTTGCTTGTGTCCCTATATTTTCATCATCATATCATAAACTGAGTCAAAAACATACACAAAACCTTAGTTAACATATGAATATTCTTATCCTTTTTTAGTCCAGACATTCCAGTCTTGCTTAATTTGCAATTTACATGAAGTAAAAATAAAATGTCAAACCTATATTTGAATAAAGTGCTCCATCCTAACTTTTCAGACCATGTTTCCATATATACATATTTCCATGACGTGACAGTCCATTAAAAAAAAAAGCCACATAATTCTGCCTATATTGTCCATCCATAGTCTCAATGCATTGTGTTCTTTCTCTTGCTTTCTTTTCCCTCCATCTATCTTCCTCTAACTCCATGATGAGAAAGAAAGGAAGGTGAACGTTCCTCCCAGGGCCTTCCTCCTCAATCCTTCCTCCTCTTCCTCAGAGGGGATGAGGGACGGATGAAGGAGCCGGAGGGTTTTGCCCAAAGCACAGTAGACGTTGGAGCTTCCTACACTGAAAAGCTTTCCCTGTCTTACTGCTTCAGGCTAGCTGCTGTCACACACACACACACACACACACACACACACACACACACACGATGGAACTCAAGGACATGGGGGTCACATATATGTGTCCTATACATACTATATATATACACCATCATTGTTGTAGAAAAAGCTCAGAGTTCCCATTTCTCTTATCAGCATTCGAAAACTTTTACAATATGTGACACAATGTTCACACAAAGCTGGGGGTGTGAACCTATCAGTTTTTTGTATATTTATGAGATTTATTTCATAACAGAAATGGCAAAAGACAAATATGTTTTGATGATATTCTAACAGAAAATAAGTTAACATCTTTCATAGTACACAAACCTAAATATGGTTTTTGTCTGCAATGCTATGTATTTTGTACGGGCCATGCCTTATGCTTTGTTTTTGTCTCTTCCAAAATGTAAAATTCAGCAAATAAACAGTAACCATGCATTACAATGTGCACAGACAGGGCCAGACAATACGGCAAAAATCCAATACGGAACGATAAAGACATTTTCACTACACGATATGTATCACAATATTTAGTTTGTCTGTGACTTCATACGTTGGAACAGTCAGAATGTACGAGCAGTAATAGGAGTTTAAAAACACTACCAAATACTACAACTACAATGATTTCTATTTAATGTTTCAAATACTGTGCTGCATCAAATGCAATTAAACAGGACTAAGTGTGCTTTTTAATGAAACAGTTTGTCACTGTTCTTTAAGTACTGACAAATATCTACAATATGCCTTAAAAAAAAGCGTATCGCTGCTGTCGGGACAAAACCTTGCATCTCCAAAACAGTAACTTTACATGAGAAGTAAAAAAACAGAGAAATATTTATTTCCCAGTAATTTTGGACCATTTCTGTTGGTTCGTTCATATGAAATTCTGACAAAAGATTCATCACAATACAAGATATTGCATTTTTGCATGACTGTATAACTACCTATTTGTAATGAGAAGTTTCCAACTCTAAACAAAAAATCTGAAGCCAAAAAAATAAAAACTTAAAATTAAATTAAATAAATAAAACACTATTCATGTTAAGACCATTTTACTGGTCTGTAGCTTAGCCCTGTTTGAACCTGGGTTCACTGCAGTTAGATCAGTTTTGGCCTGAAAATGTATGAAACACACACAAACACACACACACTCTCCTCTTCAGCTGCACTGAAAGTGAATGAAGGGCCCTTCCTTTCTGCTTATGTCTGGTGGTGGAACCGCAGGTCAAGTTCCACTGTTCTATAACGTCTCTGAGTAAAGCTAATGTATCACATCCTGGCGCCTCGGCGAGCACACACACACACACACACACACACACACACACACACACACACACACACACAATGGTTAATGGTGTGCAGCCACGTCCACTTATAATATACTGAAGGCTGACTGAAAAACAATGAAAGGAAACAGTGGACACGAGACAGAAAAGCCAAATTCTACAACACAGAAAAATACGGTAGACTAAATACATCTATAACTCATCCTGCACAGCACAGCTGTGTTAAGGCATGACACCTAATAGCACCACTGGGGTACGAGGATGGACATGCCATCATGCCAACCATGTCTCCAAAGCCCATGCTGTTAGAGAGACAGAGAGAGAGAGAAGACATCATGACAGACAGTTCACTAACATCAAGGCTGAGTGGAAGGTTTTTAGGAATTTGGCAGATTCTCTGATTAATTCAGTCATCTTTCAGTGCTTTGCTATTTGCTTCGCAAATTTCAATAACCCTATCTGTAAAGCAGCCCACTGTCAAGCTATCAAGACAGATTTAATCAAGTCTAAATTGTGCAAAATAAAAATAATGTAATAAAATACTAACAGCTAGTTATTTCAGAACTGCAGGTATATTTTTTGTGCACAGAAAGGCTGAGAATGGCAGCATTTCCCCCATTTTTTTCTGACAAATTTGACAAATTAATATAAAGTATTGTGCAAAACTCTAAAGGATGGATGCATCAATATCACATTTCCCCTCTGATACTGACACCTGACCTAAAAGTGTCTGCTGACACCAAGACTCGATACCAAGCAGACACGCTAGGCCAGCTAGCGGGCCTTTATGCTAAAGGATAACCCCAAGAGACTGGTAGTTCCTTCTGTATGTCTTTCTCCTGTTCGCTCCCTCAATAATAACATGGACTAACATTAACTCCGTAAACGATTACTCAGCGTGAAATGAGTAATTGCTGAAAGAGGCCATTCATGTAAGGAGCTCCCATTAGCCTGTTTTACATTGTGTGTAGATTGTTAACTGGTTTAGTTGTGGATTAACAGTAAAAGTAACAGCTTAGGGACAATTCTGACCATCTATCATTACTATTGGCTTCCCACAAAAAAAACTAGCGTTACAGATTTTGCCATGAGCAATTTTACTGCTGCTTATGAACCCACACCACTGACGTGTTAAATTTTGTTTACTGGAGTGAATGCACACATGCATGTCAGAAACTGCGCCATAGTATCAGCCACAGGTATTGGTATCTACATTGCCGATACCGATACCGTGCTTAAGCATCAGTATCAGCTACGACAACAGTGCAACCCTAAAAATCACTAAGTATATTGTTATAATAAACGCAAATGAACATAAATGCAGTCAAAAGTAACAAGACATATTTTTTAAATACTAGATGATGTCTTGTAAGCTAGTTTGAAGAACAAATTTTAGTTCCAGATGCCCCCCTAGCAATCACAGACTTAATGAAGTTCATAACCAGCATATATACAGACGTAATATATACATGGAGGCCCTATGCGACTACTTACACTGCTTATAGCAAGAAACATCCTTACATGCTCCTGTTCGTTTAAGATTTAAAATAGCCAGCCAGAGCAAGGTATGCGTCTTCAAAATGATCTCCTTGGTGGGCTGGTGGGCACAGCTCCAAGCTGAAATCCTCTTATGCTGACAAGTGGAGTGAATGGAGGATGTGGTGCTGACTAATGGGCTGCTCGTGTGATCCGAGAAAAACTAAAATAAGCCGCGTAAAGGAAGCTGCAAAAACCTAATAGCAGCTGCTTTGTTGATGGTTGGCATTGTTGCCGTAGTAACCAACAGTCGTTGGTGGCATGGCATAAATCAGATTATTGGAAATGAAGGCTCACTTGGCAACCGCTGGGTTCACTACGCACACACGCACGCACACACACCCGAGCACTACTGCCAGCCAACCTGTTTGTAATGACTGTGTAATTAGAACAAGATTAAACCCACACTTATCTTCTCAACAGCACTAAAGACACGCGTACACTCACTCACTCTTGTGAGACACGCACTCCTGCTCACCCCACCACCATTATCCATGCAAACAAACATGAATATGACAAAGACAAACCAAGAATGACATAAATCATCATACCACAGCTATTATGACAACTTCAAAGGAAAAATTACATGGTATGAAATTACAGGTCAATGGCGGATTTAATATGCACATGACATGGCTGCTGTGTGGGTGGAATCATGTGGGCCTTTTCCATTATAATGAGCCTTAATGGCGATTCTTTATGCTATATGTTGTACTGAAACCATTTCCAACGAGCCTCTCATCCCTGCTGAAGAGCACATCTGTAGAAGCCTTCGGGCGCTGACAGCAAACACTGTGTTCGTACAAAGTGGGCAATTCAGAATGAAAAGAAAAATCTGGCCTGAGTAATTTGAATACTCAAGTACACATTCTAGGGATGTGCACGGGTGGTAGAGAAACTGGTTGACCGTTTGAGGTGCCAGTTCTTGAGCACCGAAATTACTATTTGGGTATTCATTACATTTCATTGTGCAAAGACAGAAAATCTGTAGACTAACAATTTAAACACACTGATTTTGCTCATACTTGCAAGCATGTTCTGTTATAGTTTGTTACCCTGAAACAGGAAAAAAGGCATAATAGCTTGGTAATAGCTTTATTGCTATTACCCTAGTTAGCATGCAACGGGGGTCGGCTCCGGAGGTGCATGCGGCTTTTACTGCCCTGTTGCGGCTCCACAGCAGTATTAGATTTTTAGGTAAAAATAAAATTATCCTGCTTTGCAGTAAAATTAAGAACATAGTTTTAACAATAAATGGTCTTAAACGTTGGAGCTAACGTATAACTGCTAATTCACCATTTAACCCTGGTTGAGTGCATAGACTGCTCGTCACCATAGCAACACAGACAACAGTCTCGCCTAGCTAGTAGCTAATGAAACGGCAAAGAGAAAGATTTAAGACGAACAATGATAATTTGGAGACAAATGGACTTATTTGCATTTATAATCACTTCAGCTGGTTTCCTGATATGTTTAATCTGCAACGAGAAACTGTCAACCACTAAAAATTCACAAAGCTGAAGTCAGCTTCTCGTTCGAATTTTCCCGTTCCAACTTAAATGGTGCAACACTACATAGGCACCATTAAAGCTGGAACAGGAAAATTCAAACAAAAAAACGGCGAATGAGAAGCCGACTTCTGCGTCGTAAAGTTAAAATGTTAAGAGACATTTTACAAGAAAATATTCTACTTTTGTGGGAAAGTTTCCTGCCGGAGATGCGAGAAAAGCAGCTATAGCTGAGCTAAAGCTTAAAGCAGAGCAAAGTAAGTCTGCATGTCGTTTATATTTTTAGCTTATACTGGTACATCAGCACATACTGAGACATATTTACAGCCAAGATGGTGAAACATTACTTCAATAAAATGGACATACAGCGTTGCAGCTTCCAAGGTAGTTAGATTCTGTCGAAACTTGTGTTTCAAAAAACATTTTGGTTTCGAAACATTTTTGTCAAAATGGCTCAACATTTTGGTTGCCCACCCCTGGCATACAACAAATATACCGCATAAAATATATCTAAAATATAAAGCATAGCGAATAAATATATATTTCTCCAACAAATAACATGTCATACTTTCCACTGTGGCAAAAAATATCTTTCAACAGCATCCAATGTGTTAGCTCATCTGACAAGGAAGCCTTCTTTACTCGTCCAACAAGAAAACCTACAAGTGTCTCTCAGCTTTTTGAAATGTCGCTCTGCATGCATATTTTCTTAAAGGAAAATCAAAAGCCTGAAGCCCCACATTATTTTAAGCCCTTTAAGTCCTTTAATCTGATATCCGTTCATGAATGCTTATGAAATACTCGAATATCAAAATTAGTCGGAATACACAAGCTTAATACATTTATTCCATTGATATTCACTACTTAGTATTCAGAAGCTTCATCCTTTTTAAGTCACAAATAGTGTAGCCTAAAACAGCAAAGGCCTTTAACAAGTACAATTACTGTTAATACAAAGGAATAAGTTATAGCTGGTTTAGCTGAATGCATCATAAATTTGTGTCAGACATCCACATCAGCTCATCTCAGAGCACAACACACTGCACTGCCTTCCACATGGCCGGTGAAGCTAAAAGACCAAAGATGATTAAGAAAGAAGTCACATGTGGGGGCATTTTAAATTTTTGGACGATAAGAAACAAGCCCAGTCCAAATTTTGCTATAAGAGGCTGGAGGCACAACAAGTTTGATGAATAATCTTAAATACGTAAGTACAGTGATCCTTATCTCCACCGCCTCTGACTCAGGTGGGAACATAATTTTTTTTTCTCCTTTTCTTTCCTAATTAAACTGTTCTAAAACTTCACAGCACAAACAACTGATCTGATTTTTGGCACACTGTTAGTACAGCTCAGGAGCTGCTCTGGAACTACCACACCAAGAAGGTCATCACATTTTAGCAAATAAATATAGTTTAGAATGATACAGAAAGTGGGAGGGTGTAATCTGACTGGGTCTCTATGGAGTAGGTTTGCATTTTGATGGAAGAGGAGCGATTAGAACAGCCGGTGTGAACTGAAACAGATTAAAATGAAAGTCTATCGACTAAAAGTGCTTGAAATATTATTGTTTTTATGGGTGATGAGTATTTGCATGTTCATTTGGAAAGGCCAACCGGTATACAAAGCCCATAAAATGCTGTAAAATGCAGCTGCAGAGGGTAAAAAGGTAAAGTATTCTCGCTTTCATATTAGTTGAAAAACAATAACTGAAAGACAGGTCTATCAAGTCTATTTGAAACTACTTAACAAAAAAAGAGCTTTAAGCAAGTGTGGTGGTTTAGGTGTGCAATTTGAACAATGTCAACTGGCAGTTAGAAGCTTTTGTGACATGTAATTAAAATGTTTTAATCACTTTAAAGCACCACTGGAAAAAAGTGCTTTCAAGTGAGGAGGAAGAAACTTAAATTGCTCACTAACCACTTCAAAACCACAACAGCACACGAAGACGCTTCTAGTTTTACCACAAAAAGGTCGCTAATTTCAAAGCAAGCATGCTTGTCATGCCATGCACTGCATCAATGTCAGGGCCAGCATTTAACAGACACCAGTTCTGCGAAGGTTTGTGTCTTTTTCTCCACCTGACTCAAAACACTGATGTACAAGCAGCTGAATTAATCATTACATCAATCGTAGACCAGAAGAAAAGACTGAATTGTTGAAAGACAGTAAGTTGAGTCACAAACTGAGAAACAACAGTCCAAAGAACTGCCAGAAAATGACAACAAAATGACGGCTGTGTGTAGCGATGCGCTTCCTCCAGCAAACATCAATAGACTCGATGAAATGGCAAGGCCGATGCCATTTGGCATCCTGACAAAAAGCAGCTTCCGAAGCAGCGGCAAATGATCACAAATCTTTCCCCGTAATATAAAGGCATTCGTATCTTAGCCCGAGTCCACTTCACTCATTTCCTCATATCCAATAATCCTCCTTTCCTGATAGGGACGAAAAAAGCCTTTTCAAAAAGTCATGCAGCCATTCTGCTGAGCTTTTTCAATAAAGCTGAGTGAATGCAGGAGGTCAGAGGAGGCTCCTGTGTCCAAGCGTGCGATAATCATACATTACGATGATACAAAGCCTCAATTTGATCTGCATAGGCCATATATTAAGCCTAATGCATGTGTGTAATGAAATGAACACAATAAAATAATATTAAAAACGATGGTTACGACTCTCTCTGAGATAGGAAGACACTGCAGGAGTGTTTTGTTTGAAAATTACGTTTTGAAATTATAGAAAATTATAATTTTCCTGTGTTAAGCACCTTTTAATATATAATACAGCACATGAATATTATAGCCGTTTTACCTGTTCCGCTTTCCGACTTGAATGGGAATGTGTTAGTGTTTACAGAATACGCTTAATGAGTAATAAATAAATAAACAAACACATTTTAACAACTCGCATCAAAGGCTTCACAAAACAATACAAGGATAAGCTGAAACTCATACGTAAGGGATCCAGGACGAAGGTAACAAACCTCACAAGGTCCTCTTTCTTTGCAGCTGTGCTTAAAACCCTATCTGAGGGTCGAAACAGTTCAGGGGTGCATTCTGGTAATTAATCATCTACTGCATTAAGCCATTCATTAATCATAAGTACATGCAGTCACAAGTTCATTCAGAGTACCATTGGGAGCTTGAGGGGTCTGTGGGTGATAACCAGGCATCAAAACAGGGAGAGAAGCCTTTCCTGGACAAAAATCAATACGTGACCTTTTAGCTTGGAACAACACAGCCGACAGTCTTCATAAATCGAGCCATACTGGAAGAATAGAATGTAAAACTTACATATATAAACTGGATTTAAATCCACAATATTTAGAATTAATCAAATTAACCAGAAGGTGACGGGTGAATACGCAGCCATTTGTTTTGTGATTGTGCACTTATGGGACTTGCAAGTAGTCTTACTTTTTTTGGAAAAACGGCTTTTCCCACCAATAGACACCACATAAACACCTTTCCAAGCTGAGTACATTGAAACAACGTCAATGGTAGTTTTTAAATTTGTTCACATATTTCTACCCCACATTTTATTTCTGCCCCAAATACTTGTAAAATAGTTGCCAGTTTACTTGTAAAATCAACAAATGCCAGTTCACCACTAATAAATGACTAGCTAACTAACAACCATCACATTTTTGTTACTTTTGAACCATATAAATGTAGCCAAGTTCCTTCTTAAGGCCTTGGTATAATTTCAGCAGTTTCAACAGTTTTGACTGATCCATCCTTGAACGATGATGCACCTCTCTCTCACTAACCAATGCACCGTTTGTTCATCCAACTGCCATGTGTGCGACAACATTATCACCTATTGTTCGCCAAAGCCAGGCAAACGTCATCTCCACGAGTAGTACACCCAGGTCTTCAGAGAAAACAAGCACGCGATTACCACATTAGTTTTGCCCCTTAAAACACAATCTGCTCATGGAACCGCAGATGACAGGTAAAAACATGGTTCAATCACATTCTGAGCGGCTAAAGCTTCATTAAAAAGCAATAGAACGTGTTGAAAGAGCAGCGGTTCAAAGTTGAAGCTCACTGAAAGTGATAAATGGACACTTGAACCAGGGTAAGCACTAAAAACCCTCGACAACTGGCTGAAAACTGTAAATCTCTTGGACTATAAACGGCACTCCACTCGCTTCATAATGCTGATGCTTAGAGTAGAGCTGCCATTTGCAAACCACTTGTAACCAAGGTCCAGTGATACAAAACACACAGTCCGCCTTTACATGCACAGAGCTGAGGGAAGTGGAGGGAAGTGAGAGAGTTGGAAGAGCGGGCTTTTAGCGCAAATGTTAATTTCTTTCACAAAGCCATCATCCACACTGAAGGTCTGCTCTTTCAGAGGTTCTATTTTTTTCTCCAAAAGAAATGACTCAGAACATGTACATGCCCGAATCTGAAGGCAACAGACGAACGCTACCATCAATTCACACAGGCTACTGTGCTACTAGTTCAGTGTTTACAATAACAGACTACCAATAAATCACTGTCAAAGTAGCATCGCCACATTGTCCACCGAGCAGAAAATACTTCCCACAGAAGACGAGCCTTCATCAGCTGTCAACATTGTACTGGTTAGTATCAGCTGTCTAGCTCATCTAAAAAGGCAGCAAAAACACAAGCAATTTCTCATGGATAATTTATCTACATTAAGGTTATAATTTACAGAAAGCTGTAATTATATAAAATTGGGAATGAAATCATCTATTTCAAAAGTGAAGAATCTATAAGAAAGAAACTAGCTATACTTTTAATTGTTCTGGAACTAGATTAGCACCATGTGTTCCCAAAGAACTACATATATTCAATGAAACATTTAAAAATTCCTTGTGGTAAAATATAATAAACTACTCCTTGGTATGAGTAGGTTATATTTTAGTTTGAACTGTGAAAGCTAGTGGTGAATAAAATAATTAATACGATGAGTCACTGCAAACTTTTGAACAATAGCAGACACCACTTTAACTCCAGCACAGATAAATTCACATGGCCTTGTCTTTTCACAAAACTTTCTGAGGAGGAAAGTACAGCTCCACCACTCACTTCTCCCCAAATTCGGTTCAGCTGTAATACAAATGACTTTTCCACGGCTGTAAGAAGGCAGCTGTTCCAGACGCGGGGGTGAAGAGGAAACCTAGAGAGAGCTCCGGGCTCTGTAAACTCTCGTCTTAATTAAAAGCCCCGGGAGTTGAGCGGGCTGCGGGAGGGAGAGGGCTGAGGGTTCAGTGACCCCTACAGCTGGAGGACTGGAGCACGCCTAGAGGAGGGTGAGCAGGGTCACTGAAACTGCCTAACGAGCTCACTAGCCCTGTTGGGCCAACAACTGAGGCCAGACACCAGTAATGGTTCTGTTAGAGCCCTCATGGAACTCAGTGTAGCAGCCTCATTTGGGAGCCTCAAGATGTCTGTGTTTGCAAGCATGTCTGCACTCATGTCTGCACACTCGCATTAACGGAATATCTTGGAGAAAAGTCTAATCTTATCTAATTTACACAATTTTCTCCTCATTTGAGATGCATCTCTCAAATTGTGATCCATCACTGTATTTATTTTAAGCTGGATCAGATGAAGAACAAGATCAAAACTATGAATTTATACTCTATGCTTCGAATCAGGTTAAATTCAAATAAACAGGATCAATTATGTTCTCTTTGTAGTGAAACATGCAGTTGGTCAGGTGTTCTTTAAGTACTGGTCATACCCTACATAGAAAAAACCAATGTGAAGTGATGTAATTTAACATAGTAAATACTGTTACATTTTAGAATTTAATTCATCACAACAAATATTGATCTATTTCATCAAAATCAAAATGTTTTCCACAGTTGTTATAGATTACAAAACCATACATTTACATCCCAAAACTGAATGAGTTGGGTAGGTTTTCATCACCTTGGGTTGAAGCAAAAACATGTAAAAAAGAGGTCAGGAAACACATTAACTGAGACACTTCATGGGTTTTATGAAAACTCTTCTAACTAATGGAATACATTTACAGAGCAGCTTTGAGTAACGTTTGTTTAACTGTGCTGGAGGTCTGTCGTCAGTTGGGAGCTACTACGCATCCGCTTTCTGAAAGCAAGATAGCTAATCGGCCTATATGGCCACTTTAGGCTTGACTTTAAAACTGGCTCTACATGGTGAAACTCGCATGCAACTAGTTGCTTATTCTGAGGTGCCTGCAATATAATTTCCATGCAACTTGAAAGTTACACAAAACAATTCAAAAACCAAGTTGCATGAAACCCATTCAGTAACTCCCCCAGCTAGCAGCTCATATTTTCTGATACATCTTTGTACATTTTTTCCAGTGACAGTCCATTCATTTTATTCTGTATCTATCTATATATGTCATTTTTCTGTCTATCTTTTAGATGTATTTAAGTTTTTGTATGTTTTATATGCCTTTGAAAATTTATGTGGAACTTCTCGGACTGGATGAGAAAGACCTAAAGTAGGCTATAACTGTAATGGCTACTTAAACATTTCAGACCACATCTCGGGCTCCTCTTCTATAAGAACTTTCATTTTTGAATCTGAGCACTATGTAAAATGAGACAGCATCAAGAGAGGACAAATCTAGCCACATAATCACGGATAATAACAGAAAAGAAGAATAAACTGTGGCAGAAGCAGCCACTTAAACATTGGTTAATGATAGCTGACTACTTAAACCAACTAGTTACAGAAATGTTAGCTTTGAGAAACTCATGTTTGTTGTCGTGGCTCTGGAAACTAAAAAATGAAAAAGCACCAAGCAGTCGGGGAGTGGTGTTGCAGTAAGGGGGCTCCTTTTCAATCGTTCAATAAAACATGTTTTTTTCCTGTTCCTTGATTCGGTGAGTTGGTTTAAAAATGTGTCCTTCAACATGATCACGCAATACGTTACTGGTGTTTTGACTGGCAAAACTGAGCATCTTGCAACTGCTGTGGCTGAGTTTCAAGTGAGTTGCAGAGCACTTTACATTTGCCACAAAAGTGCAAGGCAGTTTCGTGTAGGTTTCAAGTAATTAAAGCAGCATTAAAGCTTCACTACATAAAGCCACCATAATAGCTGCACACAAGCTAAGATATAAAGAGACAATTATTCGTACGGCAATCAATCACTGGCTAAAATTTCATGATTGCGACAGGCCTAAATGTCTTGACTAACTGATTGTTTATTTTGCGCTCAATTAATTACTTAACAGTCCATTAAGGTAAAGTGAGAGGGAGAAACAGAGTATAAAAAGAGAAGAAGACACAGCAGGAAAGGACGCGAGTTTCAGACAGTGCCATGACCCATGTTGCCCCACGCCATCTGGTTCCCTCATCGTTTTTTTTTTTGTTTTTTTTTTACACTCATCCTGATCGAAGCACAAGGCTGCACAGGTTTGAAAAGATCATGGAGTTCAAGCAATATCGCGCTATGCTCACAGCCCTTCTACTGCCTATTCTCAGTCTGCTTTTTCCAAAACAAACAGATGAAAATTCACATTTGGGATTCCATCTTTGATGAGCCACAGCGATGAGCGCAAGACTGGCAGTTAAAATAAACATTATAACCCACGCTCAGGAATGGCACAGAGGATGACATACTTTTTTGCTCAGAGTTGAAAGACAAGAAAGATCCAGTTGAGCCCTCAGTGAACTACTTGACGACATGAGACGTGGCGTTTGCTATGTGTTCGAGTTCTTCTTGGGAATAATCTGCTCATGTGTAATGGCATTCCGAAAACTTGCTGCTCATGCTCACGTAAACAAGTATAATTCCATTTGATCATGTGGGGAGGGAAATGGTGAAATGCAGCTTTTCCTGAAATGAAGGAATGAAGTCTTTCAGCAGGAGGCATCTTACCAAGCCTGCTCTTACTGACCCATTTCCACTAAATCGAGTCTCATTCCACTTGTCCCTCCCAACACGAACATGTTGAGAAGCAGCTCCTCCTGAGATGAAGGAATGAAGTCTCTCGGCAGGAGGCATCTTCAGGGCAAGCCCTACTATTAATCACACCGGTCCCCCCAAGGGGAATACGAACAAAACCAAACCAGCCGGAGACCACTGGGGCCTTTTGTGATGAACATTGTACCAGTCTGGAATACAGAAACTGTATGACTGAAAAACAACAAAGAAAGTTGAGGAGGAGAGGCAGAATCAGACAGAAGGCCTTTCTAAAGTGGTTCTAAAACGTTCTCCCCCATCCTGAGGCTTGCACAAAATATGCAGTCCACCTCAAGACAGAAGCAATCCCAGAAAACTGTCAACGTCAACAGCAACACTTCACATTAAATAGCAATGTTCCCTAAAACAAAGCAACGGCTCGCGTTTTACGCCCTGGGCTGTTCTCTGAAGCGTCCCCACACTGAGCCTGTGTGTGTGTGTGTCTCAGGCCGGCTGTGTCTTTAATCCCTAACGGAGCGCTCCGCGTTGCTAAGAACATGAGATCGAACCAAAGGAATGTCCGCCTCAAAGGGAGACACTGAAAGTGTGTGTCATCGGTTCGGCAGTCAGTGGACACACATACACAGCGCCGACAGTCACACTACACCACCTACTCTCTCTCAGTCTGCATCTGAGATTCGAACTGATTCTGTCTTCCACCAGGAACTCACTTCACAGAAATCCTACCGTCTTAAAGTTCATAAGTAGTTCTTGGCTTGGATACCCTATTAAAAAACCCTTAATTTGTATAAAATTCCTTCAATAATGAGGAGTTTTTTTAAACTTAAACCATCTACTAAAATGTTCTTCAGGGAACCAAAATGTATCCCACGGTCTAAAAACTGTTGTTTCCTAGCCAAACGCTGAGTTGAGACTGTTGCAGGGCTGAACAATTTGGGGAAAATTATCTAATGGCAAATGTTTGGACCAGTACTGAAATTACTCTTTATAAATAAATTTCCAGGCTTTTTTTTGTTTGACACATCAATTTTTTCACCCAATGTAATGTGCCAGACTACCAGTTCATGATCTCTGCAGTGTTAAATTTTCCCACTTAAAACATAAGACATTGCTGAATAATGTAGGCTATAATTAAAAACAAATTTTAAATTGCTCTTTCGAACTGTTTTTCAATACAGAAATGATTAATTGTTTAGCTCTACCCTGTTGGGGCATTTCGTTGGGTTATTTGCACAGTACTGGTGATTTCTGGGTAGTTTTGGGGTAGCATAGTGACTGTCACAACAACCCAGCCAACGGGTTAATCAAACCATAACTTAAAGGAAAAATAGTATGAGGAAGCAAGTTAGAACGGAGTCATGTAAACAACTTTTATACAAACATTAACTGTGTAATAATTTTATGGTAGTTGGCTAATTGGCTGCCAAGAGTTACATAGCTAATCTAGCTAGTTAACCAAACTAACATTTTTAGACTAGATTTTTTTTACCACTCTTTTCTAATTATATGGTAAGTTGGTCTTTTAGAGCTCATAATGGTTGTCTTGTGTTGTTTTGTGTCTATTTTTTTCTAACCTCTCTTTATAGGTTGGAACAAATATGCCACATTATCTGAAACAAGCTGAAAAGAAGTTTAAATATTATTCAAGAATAGACTAGTAGGTAGTTCATTCCACAAAGAAAGACAAAAACAAGGTAGAAAATAAAAAGATTAAAACAAAAAAAAGACAGTAATCTAACAAACAAACAAACAAACAAACAAATAAATAAATAAAAACAGTGCTGGGTAAAAGTAAGGTCCAGGTAACATTAGGGTACCTCTTACAACTCAGTCTGTTGGGTTATTCATATAACCAGCGATGCTGGTTCAGTTTTACCCAGCACGTGTTCTGTTACGTTGTGTCCTAGTGCTGGGTTATGGTAATGACCCAAATTGGGCTGTTTTTAACCCAGCATTTGTTGAGTATATGGTCTGCTGGCAAGATCTTGATAATGTGAAGTTCGCAATTAACTTGGTTGGTCAAATTATGGCTATATATATATATATATATATATATATATATATATATATATATATATATACACATATATGTATATATTACAAGGTTGCCAGAGTGACTAAAGACTGTTTAAACCAACTAAACATTACTTTTTATGAACCAGTCAATCTAGAACAGCCAAACAGATCTCAGCTTTAAAAGTGTTTGCTGCAAACCAAAAGTTGCTTGCTCAAATACTTATCTGTTTCAGTTGCGTCTCTATTGTCTTTCTGAAAAGGGAGGAAAGACTCGAGCTTTGGGCATTCCAGTCGAATCATTTTCCCAAGCTTCAAATCTCTGGAAAAAGTTCTGGTCATTGCAATAGGAAAAACCCTCCCTCATCCAGCCTTCCGCTCCTGTTTATTGTCTTTGTCCTCCGCCACCCGTACTGGGAACGAAAGCTTTTCCATTAATGGGATGGGAAAAACAGTTCACACGGAACATCTGAAAAAGAGCAACTGGAAGAATGGCAAGCAAATAATGACAATACGGGAAAACGAGGCTGGGCGTCTAAGCTGACTGCCGTCTGCGAATCTCAGTAAGCCAAGTGGAAAAAACAACCCAAACACTCCTGACCAGGCACTTCAAAAAAGGTTCAACTTGACCATTACTGACCACACAATTCAATATATTTCACACAAATGTTCTCAGGGCACGCAGACATCCATTTAAGCAATATCTGTCCATTTGTCCAGTTAAACAATGAGAAGTAGACAAATATTATTGCATCTATACATAAACAGACTTGGAAACACATTTAGGGGGAAAAAGCAAAACCTTTAAGGCTTAATTTCATTTACTGCTCCGCCAAATTAAAATAAAAAAAAAAAAGAAACTATCAAAGTCCTTCCCATAGAGCTGAGAGGTCCCGGGTTCCTGGAGCGCTGGAGGAGTTCAAAGGAGGATTCATGAAATATTTAGAGCAGCTCGGAGCAGAGTCTCTCCCTGCCTCTCTGTTCTCCCTGACCCCGGGTTAATTTATCTAATTGCTGCACAAAGGAGTCACATTCGCCTCTTTCAGCTTTCCCCTCAATCTGCACAGATTCATCACTCCTTTCTTTCTTTCGGGTCTTTCTCTGCTTGTTCCGCAGCAGGTTTGAGAAAAAGAAATGGCCAAAAAAATCTAAAGCATCCACTTGCATATTGATCAAACGTGTGCTAAGAGACCAATGGATAAGGCCTGGAACAGGAGTTCAGTTTAGATGACGTCTCTGACAAACTTGTAATCACGCAGATTTGTAATCAAAGGAATCTAACCCTGCGTCACATGAAAAGCTTTAATTGTAATCAATAGACAAAAATCATGAAGAGGCATGAAAATCCTGTCTGTAAAAAGAGGACAAATGACTTGGAAAAAAACCTTAATCCAGGGTCACTCGTCTGTGTGAAATCTCAGTAACTCAAGCCCAACTTCCTGAAAGAGATACGTTACTCTGGACAGATAATTACATAGCAGGAATTTGTCTGTTCCTGGGCCAGGAGGGTCATGGGGAGCGGGATTCAGACGGAGCAAGATGTCGGAGAGTCTTGAGCGTAAAGAAAAATGGCTCAAAAGAACATTAAAAGTGTGATTTCACCACGTCTGCTTCTTGTATTTGCGTACTTTTTTCTCAAAATGCACAAGCGCTCATATGATAAAGCACCTGGAACTACAGATTACATGATGGCTTCCATCTGAAAGTTCAAAATGCACATTCAAAATGGTTAAAATGGCTCAAAAATGATGTGCTGCTGAAAGACAAGAACTAACTGCAAACAGACCTGGACAAAAGCTATAATAGGAACACTGCAAATGAGGTGGCCGCTGTAAAACATCTGTAATAACAAAAATATTGCAGTATCTGCCATTCCAAATAGACAGTAGTGGGGTAGAAATCCATAAGATGGACTTTCTCTTCTTCCCTAACACCAACCTGAGAAGGCCTGGCTTAACTAACAAACAGTACTGCGCAAATTACATTGTTGCACCCTCTAGCTAAATGTACAAATGCCAGCAGCTTTTTTTCCACTGCCTAAACCGCTGCATATGCGGGAACATGAAGGTACTAGAGTGTGTACAATAGTTAGCATTTTAACAAAGCCAACTTACAGAAACACCTTAGCAACCACATGAGATGACATAGCAACACTTTAGCAACCACCTGGGATTTCACTGCAACAGCTCTCTGAAGCCATTGCAAAGTTTGCTCCCAAACTTCTCCCTTTAGTTATACAGTTGCAATTTTTGAGAGTATCTTGATATCTTGCTATTTCTGAAGACTGGAAAATACTGCAAAATAAATGAGTTCATATCACCCACCTAAACAAGAGCTAAAGCTTATTTTGCCCTATTTTTGCAAACTTTCAAGAACACTTAGGCCTTTTAAGTGTTTTTAGAACCAGAATGCATCCTGCTAATAATACACTGGGAAGGAATTACAGATGACAAGAGCAACAAGGAAACTAGGCACAAGCCAAGACATGGAAGTACTGACCAGCTTGCTTTGTCCATATCAACCCGCTTTGTTTCCTAACTGCTGTATTGTAACACTCCAAGACCAGAACTGTCCACCCCTTCTATAAATAACTACAATGAAGTACAGGAAACAGCCAGTATGTAAAAACTGAATCTGAGTTAATACACACTTGCCCAGGTCACAGCATCGAGCCCACTCAGGAAGAAAGTGTAGCATGTTAAGAATGAGTAAAAGGAATTCGGCAGCGTAATCCATAACCCTCTGGGGTCAGCGTAAGGGCATCAAGGAGGAATTACAGGGACTACAAGAACAATGAACCCCCTACTGAGTGAGATATGATGACACCAAATGTCCAAGAGAAACTCCATGTACTCAAAAACAAGGGAAGCAATTAAGTCTGCTCAGGCATGTTCATTCCAGGGAGCGAACAGCTCCGAAAGAAAACCGACCGCAGCCTACGTCCTGTAACTGAAGTTCTGATAGAAAGGAGGAGGAATTAACCTAGCATGAGATATAATGCCCCGATGAGATTTTTAATTGCTTTTGATTTCATTTGCACCCCTAATGCAGAGAGCACTTGAGGACGTCCATTTTCACTTCGACTTGTGAGCTATCGTGCAAGGAAAAGGCACCAGGGCCCCAGAGTCGAAATTAGCCGACAAATCACGCCAAATAAGCCTGGTTAATGCTTTCCCAGGCCGGCACTGCAGGCAGGTAATTAGTTTAACAGTGGGAAAGGATGAAAGAGCGGATTTCCAGGCGAGCTCTCGGGTTATGGGATCGCAAGGGGAAGTCAAAAGTTTCACAGAGGTGGCAGGAAGAGCGTGGCATTTTTATGAAGCACAGCCAATATGATGGAGAAGGAGGCCAGTGTTTCTTGCTGGAGCGCCAGGTGCAGTAGGATCACCTGGTGATCATTCAGCCGACAGCCAGTTTCGGAACACTCGAGCCAAAGAGAAGGAGAAGGAGGAGAAGTGAGGAGAGGAGGAATGAGGAGGAGGAGGAGGAGGAGGAGAAGAAGAGAGACTTGAATTCATAATATAACAAATCAATCCCTTAGTAGTGCTGCAGTAAATGTATGCCAATAAGATTTCCAAGAAACATTAAAAAAAAATGAATATGAGGAGTAGTAGAGCGTGGTATACGGGTTCAGCTGTCAAAATTCCTCAGGTATGAGTTTGGTAATTATAGCAGTACGCCACAAAAAAGACATGCTAATGTCATGCTGAATGGCTGAGTCATGGATATTTCAGACAGGTTTTAAATGAAAATAAAAAAACGTAGCTGTCCCTTCTGCTGTCTAATCTGTTCCATAGTAAAGTAGCTGTTTTTGAGGCAGCCTTGAGCCAGTCTTTTGGGGTTAGCCTTGCCTTAACATGAGCAAGTCATCTCATACCATGTAAAAAGAATGGAAATGCAAAGGAAAATTTGAACAAAAAACTGTTACAAGAGTTATAAAGCAAAATCTACACATTGTTCCATACTGTTTTTCTTTTCTGCACAATAAGAATATATCAGATTTACTGTGGATGTTAAAAATGGTTCTTATTAAGAAGCGATGGAACAAACCAGAATGTAAAGTCAGTGCTGATCTTCAAAAATCAAAATCTAAAATGGTTTTAATTGGACAAACATCTATATATTAGCGACAAATAAAGAAACCATCAAATATTTCAATTATACTGCGATATAAATTTTTGGACATACCGATTACCACTAATGAGGAGTTAGCAAGGTTAAATGGGCATAAGCACTGAAAGTATATGACTACCCACAAGCTGAGAGAACTCTCCATTTCTACAATGGTAAGGTCAGCAGTGAAGGTTATCCCTATTCTGATAACATGTCAAATAAGACTGTGCACCCAATCTGACACAAGGACTCCTTTTTAATAGCAAAAGCAATCATTTCTTTCAAAAAGATACTGAAACAGCTGGCTGGTTTTGTCCCTGCTGGTGTGGTACAAGTTCCAGGCAAATCTGGCAAGCTCTGGAATGGAGCAACATGATCTCCAGAAAAATCACTAGTGTTACCATCAAGTGGGCAGAAGCCAAGACAAGTCCTTTCAAGCCAGCCAGCCTGTATGGGAAGCTGAACAGGCTATCATGAACCCAAGAGACATCTTGATTGGAAAAAACAGGACTACATGCAATGACACATGGGTTACCACACATCTTTTACATTACAATGATCCCCGAGCCGGCAGGAAACAATCAGCAAGTTACTTTTGATCAGGCAGTGAAACAGCCCACCTGTGAACCCCATGCTATCTGTGGAAAAGAGACCCGGGATGTGGCAGCCCATGTTAAAAGGTTTGACGGCCCCTATGAGAATCAAAGGGATCACTGATAAGAGACACCGCTAGTGTGGCCTGTCTCAGCTGATGAAGTGGAGGATCCGAGAGAGCGAGTGCGAGAGAGGGCGATAGGGATCTGCATGCGCAGATGTGGCTGAGTTTCTATCCACAAATCTGCCAGGCTTGGCTCTGCCACGGCCTTTGGGCTTAGCAGAATGATGGCACACTTTTAACCCACTCCTGCATCCATTCCTCAACAAGCCGGTTTGGCTTTTCAATATGTGTATGAACACACGTTTACTATCACCGTGACGCACTGAAATTAAAATTCTTGGCCAAAAACTCAAATTTAGGACACTCTAGGCTGAACACCGAAACTAAGAAAGGCTGAAAAAGTAAAACAATTTACATAACAGACATACTAAAAATGATTACAGTATGTAGGCTACAGAAAGAGCCAAGACATCCAACATTCTCAACAACGGAGAATGGTTGCTCATCCGAGGCAATAAATTCCACTACTTTTAAGGTTATAATTTACAATTTGTCTCTAATGTGCATTTTACAGGTATTAAGTCCAGGATAGCGTCAGTGTGCTAGCAGGGACTTTCCATTATTGTTTTTGTTGTATTATCTGTACAGAGTGGGATATTTTCCAGTGGAATCAACACTGCCGTGGGGAAGTTCTCGGGTGTTGTATCTCCTCTTGATACTCAACTTATGAACAATCTCTACAAATCACTTGTCTTACGTCTCTTGTATAAACTGTGAAAGTTTCATGTGGCAACAATTTCACTGCGGCTCTGCTGCTGCTCAAACTGTCTGAACTCACCTGTGACGTCCGGTGTAGGAAAATGAACAAGCCTGTAGTTCTGAAGCTGCTCCACCTTAAATGGTAAAAGTTTTGATGTACTCCTACTATCTTTTGAAACCCACATCTGTGGTCACTTGTAACATATCTTGAACACTTTTAATTAAGAGTTAAAGATGTAAATAAAACAGGTGCCCAACTCTAAAAGCTGACCTGCCACCAAGTTCTGATAAAGCATGAAATGAACCCAATGCAGGCGAAACTTTAAAAATTCACCTATTAATTCTAGCAATAATTTGCTACTACAGCCACATGCTAATTCAAAAGAGAAAGACAATGACCATGAATGTAGAGCAATTAAGCAGAGCTGAAAGATTTGCTTGAGAAAGCCACAGAGTCATTCTCAAAAGGCTGGAACATACAAATAGGCCCTCTAACTGACCACAACTGTCTAAGCAATGTGACCAGTCACAGTATCAGACAAGCACTTCTGTGGATGAATTGAGGTCCATCAAAAATTATTTTGCTCAGAATAATGCAGGCCACTCTACCAGATATCACACTACTGATTCTACTACTACACTACTGCATCACAACTACAATAGGTAGCATTATAATCACTATTCTGGTATTTTGTCCATATGATGTAGCCTTTTATCCACAAAATCAACTATTTTTAGCTTGAAAAATGGTACACAACAGTCTAACTGGCCAGGATGATTACTACAGACAGTAATGCCCCATCTCTGGATCAGAGAGAGCTATGACGACACATGTAGCAGACCGCTAAGGCCCGGGATTTGCCTTAGCTCTGCATAAATCTTCCTCCCTGTAGCTTTCAAAAGATATTTCGTTGTACAAGCGGGATGATTGCAAAAGTCTCATCATGCCAGAGAAGCAAGTTATCACTGGCTCAGAAGCCGTGGAAAAAGCAGCTTCCCGGTTACACATACAACCCAGGCCTGATGAACAAGGGGGAAATGTCTGCTCTCAGCATTCCATGTCAAACACATAACCTGCTCAATACTGCCAAGGTCCACAAATACATTGTCCTGCCTCAGCACACTTGGAGAGCTGGGTAAACAAATGACAAGCATGTAGAATCTTTTTCCTCACTCTGCAGCTGTGGGCATCCTGAGGCAAGACACAAGCAATTAGATATAAAGTAAGTTGCTTATGAGTAACTTATAGCCCCAATAACAAATTTCGTCAAGAAACCTTAAGAGTATTTTTGTCTTGAGCAAAAATTAAATGACATTATTACCTATAAAGGTGTAGACCTTCATGAGGCATTAAGTCAGGGGTGCCTCCAGGAGTCCTCCAGGGGTCCAGCACACTCTAGTAGTTTCCCTACTCAAACATATTAACAAAACCTGGCAGGACCAGGTGTGTATGAGCAGGTAAATCACCGGCCCTCCAGAAACAAAGCTGTGCGCCCCAGCTAAGGTGAAAACTTTCACATATTTTACTGGACAATACCCCCGCTTACATGCAGCCTGATAATCTGTTAATAATCTGACTTATAGCTCAATTGGAATAGAACATGTCCATGTATATAGCTCAATCGGACGGGACTAGTCCGATTGAGGCCATTCGGAATACAATTTCTATCCAATTAAACACGTAATCCTGTAAATGATCTGTTAAACAGAAGAATAATAGCTGTGTAAACGCCTGTATCCGATTAAATTCCCGATCAGAAAGTTTAAGTACGTTCTGCGCATGTGCGTCGCGTGATGGTGAAAGTTCATAACATTCAACATGGCGGGAGCAGAAACTGGACAGCAGAGGAGACGAAGTTTATGCTCTGATCTGTAAAAGACGGCTGTGGGACGGGCGTCCAGCTTATGTGTCTCAGAACAAGACGTCTTCCTCTCGGCCTTCTTTAATAAGTACATGTAAAGTACATTTTAGTAGGTTTTTCTGAGTCTGACATCATTTAAAGCAATTAAAAACTCATTGTCACAGTAATTTCCCTTCGGGATCAATAAAGTTCTCTCTCTCCATCTATCTATCCGACCATCTATCCATGGTAACGTCTACACTAAGCAGTGCTCTAAACATGCGCGTTACTTTGGATCGGATTAGTTGTGTGTATGTAAACAGAGATTTTCCATCCGATTGTTGAGTAAAGTGCATATAAACACCTCAGTGTAAATCAGAATGTATTCAATCGGATTGGCAAAATCTTTGCATGTAAACACAGACACTGAGACTGGATATCAAACACCTATCAAAACATGAGTTGAAAATGTTACAATACACTACATTAACATACCAGAACTCAGCAATGAAGTGTTCAAATGTGACAGCCACAGACCTGAAATGTTTAATTGAAAATGCCAATATTTTTACAAAGACTTTGTTCACATTACTAGGCTGAGGTGGCACAAACTCAATTTTTTGCCTTAATATGAGAGAACTGATTTTTTCCAGAGCTGTGTGGACAGACAAATCTGATCTAGATTTCAAGTCAGATCCGAGCCACTTTGTGCTGTCCTAGATTGTACACATACCAATTTTCTGGCCTAGTAACCTTAATAGGAACTGTCAGATAGGAATGTGTGTGTTTTTCCAACCATCATTCAGTGACAACGTGGCAGCAGCAGCTAACCTGAAATGCCAGCAAACAGTGCAAAAGCACTTTCACCTTCGACTTGCTCTGATAATGAATACCTAAGAACTGTTAAGAACAAAATTATCTTCGTGACAAAGGCCTGTTCTGCTGGTTAGTTTGTTTGCTGATCATGAAGAATGTGGTTCATCCACGCGTTGATTAGGACGTGCCCATGTACTTCGTTTCAGGACAGGTTCGTTCACATTAATGGCAGATTTAAGTCACCTACCCACACAAATGTGAATCACCAAGTTAGAAAGATTAGATCTAAGCGCATGAATGAGCAATTAAGTTTGTAATTAGGCTAACTGGTAGGCTCACTGGAAGTCATTAATGTGCAACCTGACAGGAAAAGGTTCTCGATTACGAGTTCAGTTGTCTTTTTCAGGCTTTCCTGCAAGATCAAAATTGTTCTAAAAAGACGACCAATGGACACTAAGGGACAGAAATAGCATCTACTACCTGCTCCTCTAGATTTTCCTCTAAACGAACCTGCACTATTCCAAATAGAAGACCAATGGGGAAAATTAGTCGACACAAGTAACTGACAGAAGCCCACACAGGATTTCTGCGTCCAAGACATTTTCGGTGAATTGCCAATGCAAGATACAGGGCCAATGTATTCAGTCTGCCGTGTGAAGAAAGAGGGCAGCTAACTCACTAAAAACCAACCGAATAAATTAACCGAACACAGCTGTGTCAAACTGTGGCCTTGAAGGGCCAGAACTGCACAGTTTAGCGTTTTCCCTGCTATGAACAGAAATCAAGCAATCATGAATCCCTTCATTAATCAAACCAGATGATTGTAGTGTTTCATCTCTGTTATAACTGCTCACTCATTCTATGTCTTGCTGAAATGATCACTTCACAACTGCGCTATCCACTTTCACACTCTACTCTCCACAGCCCTGGTGGAGAGCCAGATGTGCTCCCGAAATGCCTGATGATTGGTTGGTGCATGACACCCTGCACAATCCCTAGGAATGACATCTCAACTCACTGACACTATTTCTAGAAACTGCCCTTCTTTGCTGCTCCGAGAGTAGTTTTACCTTTTTCTCTCACTGTTTGTGGATGTGTGCAGGTGCAAAAGCAGCATCCTCAGCAGGGACACTTAGGACTCATGAAATGCCCCCATGGATAACGTCTGAAATACAATCTGATGCATGTGTTACTAGCCAAAATATTCGAATGTGAGGAATAATTGAAAGGCTTCAAGAGTGTGCGTAGAAACCAAGACAGCAGTGTGTGGGAGGAGTCTTTGTTCGTGTAGCTTCCAGCACAGTGAAATAAAGCTCTGAAGATAATATTGTCTTCAATGTTTTCTACTGCAGGGTTAGTTCACAAATAAATAACCTACAGCTAGGAGAGGAACGCATCATAGCAATGATATTAGACCTGAGTAGGGTAAGACAACGAGTTGTCTTGTCTATCCAAAGCAACGCTGTAAAGCAAGGGTGTCAATCTCAGGACATGGAAAGCTGCAAAGATTTATGTTCTTTCTACTCTAAAACACAAGATGCACACAAATAAAACTGTTTGGTAACTAATAAGCTGAAGTGAAACTTCTTTTGCTGTGGTCCTGAAAGGCCTAACGTTGCCAACAATGTTTGAATGCTACAGAAAAACAGTTCTATAATCTCACAATCACACTACCACCCACCTGCTGTAGGAAATGTTAGCATTTCTGAGTGAAGTATGCCTGCACTTCAACGGAATATTTCCATTCGAATTAACTGTTCCTTTTGGCTAAACCTAGCAAAGCCATCTCCAGACGTAGTTGTCCATCTGTGGAAATGTGACACACGTAAGTGGAGCATGTTGTTAGGCTGCAGGCTGACTAGCCTTTTATCCACCATCGCCTTTAACTCTGATCACTTATACACAATAGATCCATCAGCAAAAGCTGAGAGCGTCGCTTAATCCGTGTACCAAGATCCCTCCGCTCACCATCCATCTAGTTTATCCTCCCACACACACACACACACACACACACACACACACACACACACACACACACACACACACAACTACACAACCAACCACACACACACAGACTTCAGCTTAAAACTTAAAAGTGAAAAACAGTCACATAAGAAATCTCAGTGGCCAGTGATGTTTTGGTGCAGCACTAAAAGAAGTTCTCACTAAAAGCACAAACAAAACAACCCACTGGTTAATATGGACAGAAAAAGTAGGGATGTGACCTGTCCTTCCGCTTCCCAGCATTCTTCTATCTTAGCTGGAAGTGGACGTGCCGAGGCCTAGCCCGAATCCTCAGCCAACTCTCCGTTCCTCAGACAGCATCTTAAGTATGGGATCACTGTGTGTACAACACTTAGGGAACAGTTAGGGAATAATCAATAATGCTCATCAATAATGCTAATTTTGCTATCAGTGATTGAAAATGTATAGCTGCCTTTTAGCATTATAAAAATGACATTAAAACTTGTTCAGTGTGCTGACAGAATTATGACAAAGATAAGGTACTGTTGCACTATTTATAGCCTTTACTTGAATCAATATGGCTGTAAAACTTTATTAAAAATACTTCAGCAACTATGGCCACTCTCGTATAATAGCACAGTAAACACAGTCAAGTCTTTAACTTCCTCTGTAGCAAAATAAAAACATCATCTGTGGTATTAAGCTTCTTGTAAGCACCTCTCAAGCAAGGGAAAGTCCAGACATCTTAAGTGTAGATGGTAAAGTTTTATTGGGACACATCTGGAAGGTCTTTAATTAGACAAGTTGACTAATACTACCTCTTACAGCCACCAGAGAATCAAATCAGAGGCTGCTTCGTTTTGCTTTCCACCAGAATTCGCATTTACGCCCAGTGGAGTTGCAACTAACTGTTGACTATTTTGGTTGCAGGTGTTTATTTTGACTTTTATCATGTAAAAATGACCATATTAAATGTTAGAGAAGAGGAGAATGAGAGACTGTGTCAAACGTTCTTCCCTTTCTGGTGATGTAATATGGAGTAGCCTTTATGTTCACACCTTTCTGGAGTCCCTCACAAATGCAATGCTACAGTTATGGTAGCATGATATATAATTTGTTAACTGTGTGAGTGATATTTGGCCTTTGTGGTATACAACAAAGGCCAGCAATATGCAAATAAGCCCTCAGCTCCACTACATTTCTTAATGTGTGCTGTGAGCATTTTGACCAATCAGGGTTCCACAAGGTATTCATGCACTCCAACAAAAGTAAATTTATTCTGGTCAAAATAACACAGGCCTTTAGCCTCTTTAAAACCATGTCACACTGCTGACGCCCCAGTGCAGGTTTAATATATTGCAAGGCATATCGCAACTGCAATATGTAGCAACATAACCACTACACTAGTTCCCTGTCCATATCAGGCCTGAGATATGTGCTCATATCAGAACACAGAACCACCTTTTTTGTTTCCACTGAATAAATATTGAACATGCTGTATCCAGATGACTTGATATGATTCTAGCAGATAACCTCTATGGGGAGACAAGAAAACTGGCTTTTACTCTGTCAAAACGTCAGCTTTAGAAAAAGGCCGGCCGCCCTACGTCAACTTCCCAAGTCACACCATCTCAGAATGAGCTCCGGCACGGATGGTGATTTTGCCACAGCCTACGTCGTGAGCGAAGCCCTGTACAAGCCCAACCACAGAGGCACTGCTCATGACTTACAGCCAGCAAAAAGAGAGAGAGAGATGGACAGAGAACGAGAGAGAGACTATCTGCAGGAGCCAGAGGGGATCAAATGCCAGCCGTAAACTGAAAGCTCCCAGCACGTTTCCAATTAAGACGCGCTGCCAAAGGACGGAGGAGAAAAACGCATGCGGTCTGTATGACACGGAGACGGGCTGACGTCATGACACCCTACGGGATGTATTTATAGAGCAGTTTTAAACCCTGCTCCCTGGCTTAGTGGTGGAGTGAGGCGAGCTAGCCTGGTTTCTTCACCACCCTGAGCACATGGAGATGGAGGACAGTGGGTGGAAGAGAAAGCAGATGGTGGGCAGAAAGCAATATCAATGTGACAAGGCAAACACCTACAATATCTGCTGTTGACTTAACAACAGGGATTAGAAGGTAAAGTTATAAGATGGAGATGAATGCAAAGCAGTGTATGTCAACCATCACAGCGAGGAGCTTCTATCATCCTCCTTGACTTCAGCAATTAGGTCCCATCTTACAGCTGAAACACTCTCTACAATTACAACAAGTTCTTCATGGTCTGTGTCTCCATCATAGATATATGTGTGTAGTTCCAATGTTGGGAATATAATATTTAGGGATGTGCACAGGTACCCGAGTACTCTGTGGTAGGTGCCAGTGTTCAAATACCAAAATCACGGTTCTGGTATTTGTTACTTTTTATCATAAAAGGACAAAGAAAACATTTAGACAGACAATTAAGTGAAACACTGATTTTATGCCTTCACAGAACCGAAAAACTTAAAAGGTTTGTTCGTATTTGCAAATACATGTTATGTTATACTTTGTGGGTCAGTTGTCAAGGATATGAAGATATCAAGGCTTTTAATGCTAAACAGGCTAGGTCTAGAAATGGTGATGTCAGGTCAAGATATATTCCTGACAAATGTACAGGTTGGCACATCGTCCACTGAAGAGAAAATACTAAGTCTCCAACAGCACCCAGTGGCACCCATTAGCTGTAGTTTTGGCTCATAAGTTCACTGGACGCAGTCTCAGTTACGTTACTCACCCGACACAAATCCTATCAATTTCCCTCACCTATTGTGGAACAATAAAACATGTTTTGAACTGTATTTTTCTACATGATGCAAATTTTTTGCGCAGCACCACTGTTTTTCCACAAGTAAGCCAGAGCTCGACATTATTTTCATCCAAAATCAAATTTTTCGCGTTTATTTTTCTTTATTTTTATTATAGATCTGCAGTTAATTGGTTTTCCTTTCATTCTCTCTGACACTCAGATATTAAAATTGGTGGGAACGCAGAAAATCTAACAATATTACATGCCACTAATAACTCTAAAGGGCTTGGTAATTAGGTGACGAAGTAAAAGAACTAAAACCTGGCCCCCTTGCTAGACTGGATGCCAAAATTCAAAGGACTTCCTTAATGTTTTTACCCTGTTTCACCCACAAAACCGCAAGGATTGCGAATAATGAACGAAACGTGGCAATGCTATCGCCCTGCTAGACTGGATTCCGACGTTCAAAGGACTTCCTTATATGTTTACACCCCCTCTCCTCCACCTAAAACCAAGGACTGCCAACAATGAATGAAAGCTACTAGACACCAGCGAATATAAACTCACAACCATCATATTAGCTAGTCTACACTAGCTTTTATTTACTGTTAGTCATGTTGGCAATTTATAGAGAAAATTAAGAGAGAAAAAAAAAAATATCAGGAGGGCTCACAAAGCACAATAGGATCTAATAGATAACCAGCATGTTCAGAGACAGATAAGAGAGCAACCACAGAGAGAGATAAACCTATTGCTTATATAGCAAGAGAGGCGACTGTCTGCACAGAGAGAATTGGCTTGATGGGTGAAGCTGTGTTTTTGGCTGCTTTGCCGAGCAGCTGAAACCCAGGTGCCGTGATTGCCTTGATTCCTCATGGAGTAGTGTTAGAAAGATGGCGTGACGTGTGCCCAGACCCTGACCTCGACTGACCTCATATGACCTGCACCAGACTGTTTGGCCTGTTTCAGAAATTGTGTATTGCTGAGCGTGCTTATCTGCTATACGCTCTGCTTCACTTCACAGGCAGACAGGATTGTGTCTACATAAACTCAGCTGGTTCTAAACATACTATATAATGAAGAAATGAAATATCACCAAAATCAGTAAGTTTATGGACGTCATGTTTAACAGCATCCGAACATTCTGGCAAAAGTCATCCGTTTGTTGTTCCTGATCATCTTACTCACCTCACTGGATTCAAATTGCACCCGAAAATCAAACTGCAATAGTTGGATTGTGTTTAAGTGAGTCACATTATTAGCTTTCCTTTTGCTATATTATTCAGATGCACTTAATTACGTATTTAATTACATATTTACATGTACATTTGATTTGCTTTCTGTACAACTAGCTTGGAGTCTACACTTTTGGCCATTTCCTGTTTGTTCTAAAGTCAAGAAACGACCAACATATCAAAAAAGAAAAACAAATTTCATCAAAAACAAATTCAAATTTAAATCTCTCTTCTACTTACAAACACAAATGTGGTTTGGACTGAACATATAGGCACTTCCCACAAAATGTTTTCCACTTCTTTCAAAAACTTACAAGTGAGAAATAATTCATATTGAACCCCAAAATGCTGGCGTTATTGCAGGCAATAACTGCGACTTCTAAGGGTTAATAAATAACAGGAGGCCCAGAGCCTGTGTTTGTTTCTCTTCTCAGGCAGCTGATCCAGCTCTTTCCCACACTGGCGAATGGCTTTCCCAATTGGGCTTGCAGACACGCAGCTTAAAGCCCCCTCAGCTATCATTACTTCCGAACTGCAACACTATCCAAATACACGGTGGAGTCGTCGAGCCTGCAAAGTCACTGCAGTAAAAGCCAGGTCTCCCATATTACAGAGAGAACCCTGATGAGATTAAGTGAACAAATCTCACCACTGGCGCTCGTGTTTCATCGATCAAATTTAGCATGTTGAGTAGGGGAAACCTTAGCAAACTAATGGCAACAACAGAAAGAGATGTGGTGGAATGGGAGTTAAAACTTTTAGGCTCTATGCAATTTAATAACAGCCAGCATTCGGATTGCAGGCTTGCACTGCAGAAACACAATGACGCACGCAAAACTTTAACCACACACATCCAAATGATTTCATTAGATCTTATCTAAGGCCATTTTAGTTTCCTCCAGAATTTAAAATTAAAATTCTATGCACATGTTAAGAAATATGCCGTCTTTGCACTGAGCAGCTGTTTAATACTTTACTAACACAGTAATGAGTTAATTTAGCCGCATGTATATTATTTTTGAAAACTGTGCAAAGTAGACATTGTTTAATGAAATGTTTGCACTAACATGAGAAAAACATACCATAAGCAAGTTAAAAAAATTAAGTTGCAACAAAAAAAATTAAATAGTTATAAATCAATTAAAGAGCAATTTCATACAGATACACTACCATACAAAGATTACAGTGTAGACTGAAATGTTCTAAACTTACAAGTCAAAGTATTTTAGGGACAAGAAGAACTTATGGCATGGCAAAAACATTTTAGTCTATTGTTATCACTAATATGTTTAACTCTGCAAATAAAACAGCAATTGTGCATTTTAATGTGCATAAGTTTGCTCTCCGTAGAGGATATCTGAACTTTTCAGAAACTCAAAAAGACGTTATTGTACCAGGGGCGCCCAAAATTTGTATACAACTGTAACTTTCTTGATTATTTCTACATCTACACGCTTAAAAATGATGGTTCGTCAAGCGTTCTTTAGTAAAGAAAATGGCTCTATATGAACCCATGAACATTGAAGGAACATTTTGCATGATTAAAGGGATTTAATCATGCACATCTACAGCACATTCTCCATCAATCTGAAGAACCATTTCATGATGAAAAGAATCATGAAATGGTTCTTCAGATTGATGGAGAATGTGCTGTAGATAGTTCTATGTAGTATCTTTTTGAAAAAAGTTCTATATAGCACCAAAAACGGTTCTTCTATTGGTACGAGCTTGAAATTGTAATAGGAGCAGAACACTTTTTTGTGCTATACAGGATCTTTATGAAAAGTATTCTATTGAGAACCATCTACAGCACATTCTTCATCAGGCTGAAGAAACCCTTTCACCATGCAAAGCACCCTTTAATCATGCAAAGGTCTTAAATTATCCATACTTTTGAATGGTAGAGTAAATGTCTTCATCTTAAAAGCGAATGCTGTTCACTTGTGAAAGACAAACATTTTAAAATGTTAAACAAACAGCAGCATAAGTGAAGAAGTGAACTGGTGTACTACTCTTCCTTCTGATAAATGAGCCTGGAGGACTGGCCACTGAGTTCATAACACAAACATTACTGTGTAAACCAGTACGAAAAGCTAATCTGTGGCAAAAGCTTAGCAAACTTTCGTAACTGTACAGTATCTTTCTACATCCGACATGCAAGCCGAGTATAAAGCTGCCAATTGCTAAATAAATCAAAAGCTATGAATCACTCTTATATGGGCGGATGTCTTTTGGGAATTTCCAAACACCAGAGCTCTGGCATCTGCTCAAGCTTCAAACAGAATCAAAATCAACTCCGCCTATGATTGACAGCGTGAGACGAAAGACGAGAGGGTGGGGGTGGGGGGGACTCTAATGGGCCTTAATACCCCCCAGTTAAACACTTCATATCTAGGCTAATTTACGCTATTCATATTCAGGCTCAGTTGTAGGGAACGTCGTATCAGATTGCCAAACAGGTTGTTACTATTTCTATCATTATTTTCTCCGTTCTAACTCTATCATCAAAGGTACTCCAGTAGCGCTGGGTAGAACATGGCAAAGCGCCGTATGCTTTCCACCCATAATCAACCACTAAGGCAGGGGTGGAGAGTCCATTGATCTGTGAATAGGCTGTTATCTTTTGAGCCCCACTATCTCATTAAATCCACTGCAGTGTCTGAATGCATGATTACAGCGAGGCGAAAGTAGCCAAATCTGCCATTAAGGGAGTGAAACAGCTGCCTGTAGAAATCATGGCTTACTTTACAACCCGAGGCGGCTCGAGGTGACTGTCAGCGTAATTACATATCCAGCAGGTAAACCTGCATTCATACTGCTTCAAGAGAAATACAAGGAAGTTATGAGGATGGGTGGAGGGCCGGGCGATATATCATCTTAGTGCTGAGCGATATCTGAATATTATAATATCACAGTATCAGCTGGAAAAAGGTCCTAATGTTTCAGCTCGCATTAATACAGTTAATGACTGATTCCAGGCATGAGTAATATGACTAGAACTTATTGTGATAGTTTTGGTGTCGTGCATTTCTAAGCATATATCATACATATCATCAGTAACATTGACTAAGTGTCGGACTGTATGTTTCATTACAAACAGAGCATAATTAGTCCTGTTTAACTGTAATTACTGCAGCATTCTATGTGAAACGTGAAATAATATTCAGTCTATTGACAGTTTTTGACGGCCGTTTTTAAATGTGATCACTAGTGCACTTTTTCTCAATGTCGCTCACCTCTAAAGGCTGTTGTTCTGCCTCCTGTTTTTAAAATGACATCAAATAGAACATTACACAGCATTATAATCATTAACTAGACAGAAACCAGATTACCGATTTAGAGGAGAATTTTTTTTGTTTCTGCAGTATTGATAAATAAAAACATGGTTGATCACAATATAAGCCATTTCTTGAGTTTAGACTTTTATTCTGACAACCATGTGAAAAATAAGCAAACTAAACAGTTAAACCTGTAAACCTGGGTCATTTACTTCCAACCTAAACCTGCAGCATGAATTTATAGAAACTATACACACCCTTTCTGATGCTCGTTCAATTGTTTTGCATACAGACCAGTTTCTGATGTCTTGAGGTAGTTTACGTTCTGCATTTGACCGACTTTGGTTAGTTAGCCACAGTCAGAATACGTGATTTACAGATTTGAGAGTGGTGGTGAGCGTGTCCATGAGCGGGGTACGGGTGCGCAGATTATCTTTGGTTAAGTTATCTCAGCTAGGTGGAGTTTCTGATTCAGAGAAAGTCATAGTGGGAGTGTCTTTACGAGAGAGGACAGAGAAAAGCAAGAAAAGCTACCCAAAAACAAAAATAGAAAAAGGCTTACAGGATATTTTCTACAAGCGAGGCTCTTCAGCTCCCAAATCATGTTACTTAGGAAAAAAAAGGAATGTCAGCATCAAGATGTAGATTCTACAGACTGTGTATTAAAAACAAACAAAAAAAACAAAAAAGTGCTCTTTTGGACAGAAAATTCCACGAGTACTTATATATATAAGCAATGTTTCATAAAAATGCACTGGAACACGGCACAGAAAAAGGGCTTGAAAACAAAAAGAAGAAAAGCTTATAATAAGTTGTATTTTAGGTCAAAGGGTTTTGTGACGATTTGTGTGTTCAATTTTTCTTTCGAAATCATGGTTTTCAATAAAAACAACAAAAATAAATGTATTATTTTTGTGCTACTGTTATTTTACAGGCTAATTCACAAATATTGTGTGTAGAAATGCTTATTGAATGACATTTTCTTAGCCAAAGTTGTGCTGAATTTAGGGATACATACTTAACACTGCAGTAAATGAGTTTTACTGGCACTGAGAACAGCGATCAATCGAAACAAGCTGTCTGGTTTGTCAGGTATATCGAGAGCACATTGTTTCAGCATTACTCAGCAGGACTCAACAAGCAAGAGGTTCAACTTCAGTACTGAATTACTGAATTACTAATGATATAATACTGAATTATATCAATACTGCACAGCACAAGAAGGGAAGCAGCGCAATAATCATTTGCTCGATGCTTATGTAGAAGAGTAGTAGAGAGTCAGCCTTCGCTAAGGTATCAGAATAAACAGTATCCGGGTTTGTCCCTTGAGCACTGGTGTTATCAACACTAACCTAAAAAAGAAACAGACTTCACATAACATAATATCGGAAAATATACAGCCCACTCAAAACCACATCACACCAGCACTTTCTTCCACAGCTGAGTTACTTATGTTCAAAGTTCTACTTAGCAGTTCACATACAGATATCACCTAAAATCTGATAGAAAAGGAAGATAACAGGAAAATACTTAGCCTACATGCAACTAAAACACACACCTTCTCTTTCCTGGGCATTCAAACAGTCTGTGAACTTAAGTGACCTGAGAAATCTTTACATTACTAGGGCTGCCGCTTGCCAGTTCATACACAGCCAGTGTTTTCAAAGGCTGGATCCAGACAATCACAACTTCCTTGTTATTAGTGACAGAGAATGATGGATTTGCTCCACAATGGGCAATGGACAGGGGGGTAAAAAACAATTACTTCCACCTTGTTTAACCACAGACTGTGCTGTCTAGTGCAGCCCTATGCACACTAGGCCTTGGCCAGCGAACAGACAGACTGAGTGCAGGACAAACTAAGCTATTATGAGCATATTGTGGATATCATGAGTATTTACACTGAGCAACTGCATGCTTCACGTGTGCCGATGCCAATATGCAATATTTTTCATGTACTTATCTGCTAATAATGATGATGCATAAACATTTACAAAACTTGGGAGAAGATCCACCAGAATAAGCATTATAGAGAGAGATATCAGTTATTTCTGTAGGGTTAGTAACATAGTGAAACTAAGGTTCAATCCCATTTATTATTTTTAGTGTCATCTTGCCCCTCAGAACTGAGTTACTAAGGGTAGTGGTTGAAATCTTCCCCTCTGAAATGTGACAAACCCTCAAATAAAGAACATTACTTCATTAACAGGCTACTAGCGCTGCTCTGTAGGCAACCCTGCCAGTCTGCAGTCACGACAGCAGAGGAGGGTAAAGTTCAGCAAACTCAGTTCAGTGATATTAAGCTGAAGTCAGCTATTCGCCAGCTTCTTGTTCGAATCGGAAACTAGCTACCGGGACATCGGCATACTACTAGTGATTGTTATGCTTGTTAAATACTTTGAAACAACATTAAACTAAGATAACGCAATAGTTATCGTAATTTTTAAATGGAAAAAATTCTCACATTTGTGGGTTTCTTTGGTCGCTTGTGCAGCCATCTTGCTGGTTTTTCTTTTTTTCTCATAACACTGTTTGGATTATGTCTCTGAAAAACCTCCGTTTGGAGGGCCATGTAGCCCTAACACTTCACCCTACCCCTCTATCTCAACAAAAAACAAGAAAAACCTACCCATAGACGAGAACGCACAAAACTAAGGGTTAAGGCTAAGTAGTAGGGGCAAGGGGTGAAATAGGATTGGGCATATAGAGAAATTTAAGCACCATAATCAAACACCACCCAAACGTTCTGCTCTTCCAGAGTACAATAAATGCGTCATTATACTCTGGTTTGAAATAATGGTCAGACATCTGTAAGATGCCAATAATATTTCTTAAGCAATTATCTGTCAATACTGATTTGATTGTGATATCATTGTGCATCCTTGTAAAGAGATTTAGAAGAGACTGCAAAGCAGAGTAGCTGCTGAACTGGATATAGTGCAGCACTTCAATGAATAAAAAAAAATTTAAAAAAAAATAAAAAAAAAAATAAACCAAAAAAACAAAAAAACTTGTTTTCATTGCATTTTTTATGTGCCACTTCCGGTGTATTGTAGCACTTGTGTATCGCAAAAAATATCTCCAAGAATCGGACATCTCTACTTAACAGTCAACTCGTTTAACTAGGGACGAGAAATCAGGAGCTTAACGGACAGTAGCCGGACAGTAACGGCTAACCCTGTTCCCCACTGTAAGTTCCTCCAGTCGGTTAGAACATGTAAGCCCCGTCCTCTGGGTCCTAATTAAGCAACAGCTTCACAAAGGATTGGGAGTCATTTAAGGTGATTAGGCACGTTAATAGGGCAGCACAAGCACAAATCCAGCATTACATAACCCAACAGCCATCATCTGCTAGTACCACACTCGCTTCAGAAAAGTAGGCCTTGTCGTCGCTCAGCCTGTACATTATAGATGGTAGCTTTAAGGGGTGATTGAACACAGTGGGAGATGATGAAAGCGGCGCTGGTGGCGTGATGTTTAGAGGACTTTAAATGGGTGAATTCGTGAAGGTGTTTTGACATCTCTACGTGTTTAAACGAGAGTAAAGAAAGTTGCACTTTAAGAACCAAGATCATGATATGAAATAGGCTTAATCTTTAAAAGCAACAGTTACTGTTGGCGGTGATGAGTAAATGGTGGTAAAAGAGAGATGACACCGATCTAACACTAGGTATCTGTATCAGGCTGAGATAAGCAGGCAATGCTAGACTGAATACATGGAGGGAAAAACAGAGAGAATCCAATTTGGTATCATGCCATCTCCATGTTTTATAATAATTATTTCTTCTCTTATTGGGTCATTAAAACATATAGAGAAGAGAAGGTTCTAAGCTTTCAATCCATATGGTTGCAGTTAAAAAAAAAATGTGTACAGACTTGTTTTGCGGAAAGAAAAAACATTTTTGCACCTAAACAAACAAAAATGCTTGTCGACACAGAAAGTTACTCTATGTTCTGTAATTCTTTATGTAATTACATTTAAGTTGTATAGCAAAATAACTGTGATGACTCTAGTCCTCTCTAGAACACAGATAATATGCATACTCATGGCAGAGGTGGGCAATTTAGTGCAGTACAGTATGTGAGTTTTTGATGGCTGATGTGTATTGTGTAACATGAAAACGTCTAAGTATTGTTATAGGATATTTTTACCATAATTTAAGGTTACCCCTAATTTAAGGTTAAAAGCATGCAAATTGCTATTCTAAGCAGTGGCCTAAAAGACACAGCAAGCGCAGCACAATGCTTCATTGACATACTACAGTGCTAAGCCTCAGTGTTTGCACTGGAATGTGGGTAAATGCTATGAGCCACTCTGAAGATCCAAATTTAACGCTCTACAAATCTGTCATTCCTGCATCATTTAGAAGTATTTCCAAAGTGGAGAAACCAGAATTAGACAGGCTAAAAGTCAGAGAAAGCTGTAAATTACCTGGCACCTACTGCCTGGAGGGGACCTGCCTTTAAACAGTTCTCATCCAGGACCTTCTACCACAATTACTTTAAGGTTTATTCGTTTAGCTAATGTTTATTTGAACCGACAGGATGAGCAACAGTTTAAATAAATATTAAAGTAATAGTTAACCAATTGCAAATGACACCTATCTGCCCAACATATCCAGACGCAAACCAATGAGCCACCTTGACTTTGTTAACCATTTCGAAGGTAAACTGCTTCCCAAATACTTTGGGGACTGAATCGAGAGTGAGCAATAGTTTGAAATCTTTCAGGATCATTACTTAATTTTCCAGAGTAGCCTTGCCAATGGCAAAGTGCTAGGAAGAAGTGATGGAGATGATTTGGCGCATCCATGAATAAAACATGAATGGCTGAAAATTTTCAAGAGGAGGGAAAACATGAATAAAATACAGGCAATCAATTATTCATCGCTGCAGCCATCAGCATCGCGCATTCACATGAACAGTCATGTACAACGACTTCAGCATCCGTCCTTGTAGAGGGAGTGGGGAAGAAATGGCCTTTGGCTAGAGAGGAAATGAGAACAGAATGAGCTGCCTCCTCCACTAGAAATGTGCCATACATTTTTTATTGTCATGGAGCACCACGCAAAAACCCTATGAAGGCAAAAACCCTTCACCCAGTGCTAGCACGCTACCGAGACACAATATGAATCTGGAATGTGCATGGATTGGATGTCAATAGTGAGTCGATATCACCACCTAAGTTGAGAGCCAATGCACAAACTTGATCAGTGAGAAGAGTTAAGTTTCCCCTCGATAAGAAAGTTTGTGCACAACTCAATGCAGTTTTATCAGATTTTAGACTGCTGGATTTAAGTCAGTCATTCTCAATGAAGACGCAGAAAACTATCTGGGGTCATGTGTTGCTGAATGACTAATTCAGGGTAATTAAAATGTCCAGAGTATGTGGCCATGGCGGTGCAGAACTGCAGGAGGAAATCATTTAAAAGCCTTCACAGAAAAGCACGAGTGCATGGAAAAGCTTAAGGTCATGCAGTGCATGCTGAAAGGCTGGTCACACTTTTGTGGCCATTTCAAAGGCCTAAAGTCACTGGGGGCACTGTTAATCCTTAGACTGAAAGCTGGCTTGCACAAGAATACCCAACTATAATTACCAGTACAAAAATCATAGCAAGCATACTTAGTTGGAGTGTAATAATGCTAAAATTTCTGAACTTGATTTAATGATAGTGGTATCTTGATTCAGCAAAGATGAGTGGCTGAAGTCAAGATACAATATGATACGCTGTTCCATCCACTGTTTAGGGTTCCATGGCTATAAAATGTCCTGAATTCTACCGGATCTTTACAGTGGTGGTGATAGGAACCAGGAGTTGAGGTCTATAACACAAATATAGCCATTTTACTTATTGTCCAAATTTACCAGTGAACCCACATGAGTTTTATATAAAATATTCATGGTAAAATATAGGTAAATCTTTAAAAACATGTTTTCTTTGGGGACCTTTCTGTCTCACAATGCCACTGGGCATTAAACTGCATTAAACTCTCCAGACGTCTGGTTCCTATCACCACCACTGTGAACAAATCTGACTCTAGGCCAGAGTTTCTCTAGAATGAAGCATTTCACATCAAACCATTTTGACTGACTTTGTTTACTTTTTGAATTATTTAATTATATAGAAATTTTGAAAAAATTGGTGGAAATCACTTTTAAAAAACATAATATAACGAGACTGTATTCCAAGTATTTTTGGACCACTTCTGTTGCTCCCATAGTCACGAAATGTTCACACCATGCTAAAAGTCAAAGAATGGATTATCAAGGTTTTGATATGCAGGTGAAGTGATTTGATATGCAGTATGCTCACTCTACATGCGCTGGTCCGCTTATTAAAATAACGTTTATCCAATGTAAAGGGCAGCTGATGTTTTCAAATGGCATTAAAAAACTGAGTTATAAGGTTTAGATATGACAGTGATGAGATACAGCCACATCAAACCTGTCAAAAATAGAGATAGGCCGTCTCAGAACAGCTGCGGTACGTTAGCAGATGCACAGCTGTGCTGCACTACCATTATATTGTGTTATTACGTTGAGTGGCATGTGAACATCCCAGTAAGTCACCCATGACAGCCCATCAGCAGGAGAGTTGAGGCTGAGGTCACACTGCCAGGGGCGAGGGGTCACGCAGTGCGCAGTCACGCTGCGGTGATGGAGTGGAGTTTGGGAAATGCCTATGCAAACAGCAGGAAGGCCTGCTGTCCTGTGCTGGCACCAAGGGTATTGTTCCTGCTAATCCATCAGAGCACCCCGGGGCCGACGCACACAGTGCCTAGAGACCCCCAGAGACAACACGGCAGGGAGGCAGGGCCTGCGGCACTCTGAGACACAGAGCCAGACGGCTGTTTGTTCATCAGCTTGAGCAAGGCTAAAAACAGGAGCTGGGATGACTGACCAGTGCCAAAAGGCTCACTGCTTTGGCTTCTCATCTTCCTTAATGGGAGAGTTGGTAGTTAGTCACCAGGTGAGGGTGGACCATTTGATCAAAATATACTGATACACTACACTTAAAAAATACACTGTTTGTGAAGCAAGTTGGAATGCATAAAATGCAGCAGTACTGTCACATTTACAAAAAACACTATAAAAATGACAGATTTTTAAATGTAAATTCAGAAATAGACTATTTAACCCTTAAAATCACAGGCTTTTACATACTAAGCTTATTATTCAGTAACTACAGGGACTTCAGTGCAAACTGGCTGAGCTATTCTTGGATTATAGAAGTGTGTAATTAAACTTTGGGCCCGCTGGCAGACCCTGGCCATTTAAAGGGTTAAGGAGGACAAAAATAAAAATCAGACAGAATATTAGATTGAAATAAATAAAAGGGCCCATGAAAGCACAGTAACAAAAACAGTTTGTTTAATTCTATGGGACAGAAAAAAGTTGGAAAACGGCCATGTAAACATTACTTATGGCCTATTTTGGTACATAACCTAACAAACATGTAGTATAAGTGCCCTTTAATAAATAAGACAATGGCATAAGGTGGTAACTGCATTAACTGACATCCAGTCAGTTAATGCAGTTACTACACTGGTTGTTTACAGGCTCTTAATAAATGAGTTAATTGGTCTAATTCTGCCTTTTTAGAGATGCAATCTGTTGTTCAGTGATCTAAAAGTACTGGCAATACTCAAGATACTTAAACTAATCACAAAGACTGACATCACGGTCACATCGCCTGCTCTTACTAACAACCAAGTTAGGCGACGTTTCTGTCGCTGGTCGTTTAAACAAAGCAAACAGTGTGGAAAGTAATAAACTACTTCTAATGCTAATCACTGTTTTGACTCCAGGACTGTCCAAATAATGTGACGTCACAGCGTTATCTACCTTGGGTAATTTATATGCGCACCCTGGTTGCTGGGTTTATTCAGTGACTGTGCTCTTTCAGGCTTGTGACTCAAGCAGGGCAGTATCTGTAAGTCATATGAGGCCGGTCTTAAACAGGAACACTGGTTAAATTAGGACTGACACCATTCACGCACAAGATGAAGTTTTTGATCTCATGTCAGAACTACAGCTGATACGTCAGGCCTCCTCTGGATAAGAGTAAAATTAACACAAGCAAGACTGTACATGGCATGTATTCCTACCAAAGCTGTGAGAGGGGTGGTCTTCTGGGCCTTACAAAGGATTACACTGATTTTGAAAGAATTTTTTTATAGGCCATCTAGAACTGAGGCACTGACAATCCAAGGCATCTTCTGAGCTCTAAGGTTATAAAAGCTTGGAAGCTCATAACACCACAGCCATATGAAGGCTTGCTGTATGGCATGCTGAAATAATTGTTAATCCTGAAGAAAATGCATGTATTGTAGTAAAATTATACGATCATTACTAAAAGCACAGATCTGTTTCAGTGGGCATTACCATTGAAGTGTTTCATGTGCTTTTCAATGAACTGAATGAGGACACAGCAGAACAGTGCTCTCACTTGATGTATCACCAGATTAACTTTCTGTTGCAGCAACTTTTCCCCTTACTGCCTGCCTATGAATCAATGAGACAGCACACTGACCCATATTTACTGCACTCCTCAGAGCTGATGTGCCTTTTGCTTGCTAATAACATTACATTACAGGATGCTGGTGTTAAATCTCCCTCCTAAACCCATGCAAAACACCACAGGCTGCTGCGACACAAAACATACCTGTCATATTCGGCGTTGTCCGCGTCACAACGTGCATCCTTATGTTTCTGCCAGTCTTTGCCATGCTTGCAGGTGGTGAGCAGAACCACATCCTCCGAGTTGTGTACGTGGTGCAGAGCGTTCCTCGTGTCCGACCCGATGCCAGTCAGATATCGCTTGCCCTTAAACACCAGCATGTATTTCCTAAAGGGGGGAATGGAGTTGTACTTTAAGAACCCCCTCTCCCCTCCGGTTCTTGGGTGGTCTTTAGAAAACAGAGGAATGGACACATCAAAGTTAGGCCTAAAGTTCTCCACGCTGATGCTGGCCTTGGCCAGCATGGCCTGACCAATGTCAAAACCCAAGTCCTCCGTGTAGTCTGGCCAGGTCCCCGAGTAGAGGTTGAATATGAGGTGATTCCGGCCGCCGTTCCAAAGACTCAAGCTTTGGACCTTCGCCTTCAAATTGTGCACATACTGAGGCGACAGCTGGTCCCGGTCAAGGGTGTCCAGGCTCAACACGAACAAGCACGCCTGCCCCGGGTCAGACGTGTAGAACCTGGAGCCCTCGATTGAAGCCAAGATGCTCTGGTAAGTCTCTGAGATTTTGTCCCCCTTCTGCTGGGGATACACGTAAACTTTGAAACCGTTCTTTGCGCACAAAGAAAAGTCAAAACATGAGTCCATCCGGCAGCGCCTCCCCTGATTAAGGCCCGTGCTGGCATCCCTCTTCTGCCTTGGTGACATGTGAGCGCTGTAACCCTCACTTTCCGTCTGATCCCATGGAACGAAAGGCAGCAAGCGCTCCAAAAAGTGGGGCCAGCGGGGGCCGGGTCGGTGCCCATCACGCTGGATCTGGCTCCTCCTGGAAGCCGGCACTGGCAGCCCACCAAAGAAGAGCAGCAAAACGAGACAGGCACCGGCGGAGACCAGAATCAGGTAGCGCTTTTTGGCCTGCATGTGTCCTCCGGTCCGGCTCCGCGGGCTTGGCCGAGAAAAACAACTGGCCACCAAGTTTGGGGCTCACCGACCCGAGCCGGGCAGCACAGCCATCTTCCTCCAGCCTTCAAGGGATTTTTCACGTTGTCCTCCTTCTTCTTCTTCCAAGTCCGTTCCCAAATCCAGGGCATGTGGGCGACTTTTAGGGACCATCTAACTCACCTCTCCCCACTTGAACATGTAGCTTCAGGCTTTAAAAAAGGACCAAGCAAGAGCAAGAAGAGCCACTCCAGTGGACTTCGACCTCAGTATGTCAGTCCTTCTTGTGAAGACTTCCTAAGACGTGTCTGTGCTCTAACCTCGCTAACAGAGTCTCTCAGCAGACAGTTTTGGAAGAAACTAAGCGTTAAGTTACCTCAGAGCAGCTTCGTCGTGGTCTTAACGTTTCTCAACGGACTCATTCGTTCTTCTCGCGGGCCGGGCGATGGAAACTAACACCGTCGAAAACGCCGAGGCAACGTTTAATCCTCTACTATCTTTGTCATTTACCTCCGAGCAACGACATATCAACGTCCACGTTTATATCGTCGCCGTTTTCACTGGCGAGTGTACGAAGCGTACAAATCCCTGCATTTCTACACACGCCTGGAAACAAGACTCAGTAACGTTACGGGTTAGTTACTGAAGCACACACGGCTAACGTTACTCACTCGCCTCTACAAACCGCGCGGCTTTCCGCGTCTCGAAGTAAACTTACAGACCTTAACTCGTCCTTACAGTCTGAGACATGTTCCGGAGCCGAACAGAAACGTTAAAACTCCGCCAAAAGCCCGTCCCTGAACTCCGCACCGTGTGTAAATGTGAATGTGCTCCAGTAGCTCCGTTTATCTCGGCGTTGCATTCCAATCCCCGCACGACGGCCGCTGACGTCACGCCCTTCCACAAACGCACCGAGGCCTCTGATTGGTCGTCGTCATGTCCGCGGAGGTGGGCGGGACTTGCGCGCCAGCCAACCAGAGCCGGAGCTGACGTTTAACACTTTCACTCCGTGACCAACTCATGAGCTGAACTCGTGGTTATTGTCAGGAACGTAAAGGGGAACTCCACCGAATTTTTCAAATGTCTACACAACTAAATAGTTTAATGCCTCTAGAAGCTCGCATTAAATGGTTACAAATACGATCCTTGACGCTTAAAACGTTGTTTTACAACAGCTCTCAGGAAAGAGGCAAAACTCTTTTTTTTTCCAGATTTATCACTTTTTTACTATGAATAACATTACATGTAAAACCTCAGAAGACGTGTAAGGTCACTGTTTGTCTTGGATAGTAAATAAAATATCTTTTTTTAATCTCATTATCATCATCTCGTAATTAGACTGACTAAGTATATTCTATGTAACAAATTATAACTTCTTTTACTTTTATAATAATCATTTATTCATCATCACACACAATATTTCAACCGCTCTGCTGTCGTCACTTAGCATCGGGGCGCATCCACTTTCAGACTCTGAGCTATGTTGTGGTTTCTGGCAAAATGCTTCCGTCTTCAAGATTACTGTAAGGAAGGAGCAACTCAGCGCTGCTTTGTACCACTAAATGGAATGCTAGCTAATTTTGTTGGTGCCTCCTGACCTGTTAGTTCTTCAATCAGCATTTTATTCCCCTAAAAATTCCCTGCAGCAATTACCAACAACATTTAGCATATCTAGCATGATGTAAACGCCATCACTGTAATGCAGGGGTGTCAAACTCGGCCACTAAAAGGGCCATATTAAAAAATCTCAGCAAGCTGTGCTTTTATTTCATTTTAACTTAATATTTTGCCATGACCAGAATGGGCCATTGTTTATTCAAATAATGCCAAAATTTCAACAGCAAAATAGGCATTGAACACTTATTCAAAATTAATTCAGAATAAAAATAAGTTGTTCTAGATAGTTTTTTTAAAAACCTACTTGTTTGAACTAGACACCAAGCATATTTTCTTTCCGTGTAACCGGCCCATATTGTTGTTGGGGGAAGGGGATCAGAACACACACTATGTTGCAATGCATGCTGGGGACTGAAGTGCATCTCAGGGTGCAACAGGCTAATAAGAATAAAAAAAGAAATTAATTTTGCAGGCCGAATAGGACTGTGTCACTGTGACTTGGCCTGCTGGCCTTGTGTTTGCCACATGGGCTGTAATGTTAGCAACACTGCTAACGGCAATGTGTCACTGACCGAACATAGCAGTTCTCATTCTGATGCAGCTAGCAGTGCTGATCTTTTATGGTTTTTTTTTTACCTTTTGTAGTATCAAACATTAAAATAATCCACAACAATTATAACCTCCAATTTTCAGTTTTATTCAGTTTTATAACTTCAAACATCTCTTACTGGTTAATACTGGTTGTCATACCTGTTTTTCTTTTTAGGAGTCCATAAGAGGCACTCGCTACAGTGGACAGGGTTGCCAGGTCCAGCAAAAATCTTCAGCCCAATTTGCTTAAAAGCTGCCCATCAGAAGTTGAAACTTTATCATTTTCACCATTGACTGCATTTTCAAACTAGTCTAATTTGACTGAAAAAAATGGAAATTTGGAAAATCGTAATCCAAACGGGGCATTTGTCTTTTTCTTCCTTTTTTTTCTTGATTGACCAGGGGGAAGTATAATTCAGCTTTTAATATCCCTAAAAAGCATTAACTATGTGTCAATACATTAGTTATACCCAATTTTATTCTCCAATTAAGTCCATTTCCACTTGCTAGCAAGGTTTCCCCATTTCACACAGTGCTACCAGGCTGGGAGGGTGAAGACTAGCATGAACTTCCTCCAAGACATATGAAGTGCCACTGCATCTTTTTGAACTGCTGCTTATACACCGTCATTGCAATGCTCAACACGCTTGGAGGAGAACACTAACTGCCAATTCTGTTACATCTGCTAATAGACCCCCACATTGGCTAGCATTGCTCTGAATGATGAGCGGAGAGGGTGGACCATGCTACCCACCCAGAGAGAGTGAGGACAATTATGATCTCTTGGACTCTTAGCTACGTATGGCTGTGGCATTGCAGTGGACAAAAACAAGAGCTTTTCTGCACTTGTTGACTGCATGAAGTAAAACTACATACTACTGGTTTTATGAAATGCTTTAGTTGACCATAAATTGTGGTTAAATTCTATATATCTCTAGAGCCAAATCACAACGACCGCATCCTTTGCACAAATCAAAGAAAATAAAAGAAATTGCACCACGTTTCCCTGAATTGCACCCAAAAAGTGATATTACCATAAAGTGTAATCCATTGTATATAGACATATATAAAATGATGGATATGATGGTCAAGTCAACGCCATCTTTGCTCTCAATGTATTACTCTTAGAAAAACACCACAGAAATAAGTGGACACTGGCCTAATGAAACATATCGGCAGGTGTCCACAGACCTGTCCTCTGGATTGTTTTCGCAGCTGCTGAGATGTGAGAGAGCAGAAGAGATTTTGTGGGGCAGGATTTGAGACGAAGGGAGAGCGAGGAGGAATTTGAAGCCGCGTTCCTCGGAAGCTGCGGAGCCGTGTGTGTATGCGGCTGCTACTACGGGCCAGTGATCAAAGCTCGGCCCTTACCTCCTCTTCTTTCTACCAAGCATTCCTTCCACTCTTTCTCCATGTCTTTCATCCGCCGGCAGTGTGCTAGCACTGAATGCTCACGAGCTTGCTTTTCAAGAAATAACCTTAATGCATTTGAATCTTCCCATGAAGGTCGGTTAAAAGAATAGCTCAATGGAAAGTGGAAATAACTGGTTTGCAGTCTGAAGTGTGCTTCTTTAGTTACGAGGCCACTGTAGCTAACAAGGAATGAAAGCTGCATGGGAAAATCACACTAGTCTTAAACTGTGCTCAGTTGTTGACTCTCAAATAGACTTGCTAATGTGGTTTCCTACACGGTATGACTTTTATTCAGACATAAAAATGGCTAATGCTACAGCTATACAGCTGTACTTTTGTCCAGAAGACCATGTTTCAAAAGCATGTATAGGTTCGGTACTGAAAAAGAAACCAATTTAAGTTGAAACCAATTATAGTTCAGGTTGGTTCACTGCCTGTGGAACACTGTACAACATTAAAGGGGAACTCTATTGACTTTTCAAAATGTCTACATAATTCACATTAACACATTGTATACACATTAAGTAGTGCATCTTTGCCTACTGCCGCTAACACAGTGTCATTGGAGAGCTCAACAAGCTCGGAGGAGAATGCTAACTGCTAATTTGGTTATGTCAGCTAATGGACACGCATGTGGGCTAGCGTAGAGCTGAGCAATGATGGGGAGGAGGACCATCCTACCTACCCACGAGGACAACAGATGCTTTTAACACTACAACATCTTCCTTTTTTAGAGATGAGCAAGCTTGACAAGGGCTACAAGCTTGTCTTTGAGAATTACCTGCATGATGGTAGTTTAGGATCTCATGACCAGTTAGCATCATGAGATTAAAGCTAGCGGTCTTATGTTTGCTAGCATATAGTCAATGTTGTGTAGGTTGGGCGTAAAGTTAAAGTAGTCAGTTTTACCTCACTAGATAGCAAGTGGATGGTGGCCCACTGTTAGCCCACTGACGGCAAAGCTGGTGGCCCGGTGGCGGCCCACTGGCATTTTGCTCAGCATTTTCTGGGCAACCCACTGGTGCTAAGTAGTTTTAGAGTTTTAGACAAAATGCCACTTCTCATCGCTCATTTTGCACTCACTGTCCAATTTTCTTATTTGTCTTTCATTTCTTTCTTTTGCTATCCTTTGAACATAGTTTAGTAAATCATTTTAGGAGCAATATCATTTTATATTAGGCCTAATTATTTTTTTTTCTCTTAGTAGTTTGTAATATTAATCGTAGGTTACTTTCCAAAATAAAAGTCTATGTGCATTGAAAATCATTTTGAGGAGATTGAAAACTAGTTCACTTGCACACAGGACAATAATCTGGGTGGTCCGAGGTTGGACCAGCAGTGGTATAGCCTACGGTCAGCGGGGTGCTGACCTTTTCAAGCCAGCAGGCCGATACATGCTTACTCTCTGGGTCATGGTCTTTTGGTCATATTATGTGAACTTTATATTTTTACATTCTAAAGTTGTGTTCTACAGTGTCCAATGTTGTAAATGTTCAGGTTAGCATTTCCATGTAAGCCAACAGATAATATTTGATAATGTTTAATTACTTAAACAGTAATATCACTAATGCTAACGCTAACTGGGAAAGAGTTAACATTACCAGTTAACACAATTGCTGCACACAGGACTCTGCAGTCCACACAGTTTACCAGCTCATCTAAAGTTAGCTAGTAAAACAACCAGTTTTTATGCTTTTATAAGTAAAGTTACATCCTCTCTCCCGTTCACAGACAGTTTACCTTTTTTAAATGCATGCCGCTTGTCCATCCAGTTAGGCCTACTTTTAATGTAGACCTTCCCTGCTAGAACAACCAGCATAGACCAGCATAATCATAAATATTACGCTCTTTTAGATTCCCGGCCATGGACGGCTGCGGCATGGCGGGAGATCGAACTTGAAAATGCTTGCTGCCCTTTTGTGTGGCTCAAAATTACTTGGAAAAAAGTCTGGTTACATTGACTTACATTAAAAGTAAAGTATGTTTTTTTGTTCTCCAGTAAAGCTATTTAGGTTTTGTTCTGACAGCAGCGATACACATCAAGTAAAATTCCATGCTACTGTAAATCTACTGTCATATCGTGTTTTGTATTTCTGATATTTCTCGTGACAGATGTGGATTTGTTTCGAGAAAACTTAACAAAGAACAAATACTGTTTCTTGTGATAAACTACAGTACAAAAGAGCAATGTTACATTATAAACCGAGAACTTGGAAGAGTTATCACAATTAGCCAGAGAACAGCAACGGCACCTATGTGCAAGGACTGTTAGCGTCAAGCTAACAGTGCTACACATTTGTTTTCCCATTCTGCTTAAGGCAGTCACATATTGGAGCTTATAAGACATACAGCTAACGTATTCATTACTTTGCACGCTGCAGTTTTATAATTAACGTTTGAATAAATACTTCAATTCAAAGTCTCTGAACATAGATAGAGTCTGTTAGCCTGTTAGCTGTTTGATTAGCCTAGTTCTGTCTGTTAAGAAAATAAGTTTAAACAAAACCAGTTCTTATATAAAGTATGTTTAGCATCGTTTAGGCTATTTATTTCATATACTAATACACATACTAATGCCTGGTTCCATCTATCAATGCGCTCAGTTGTCCATGCTAACAACATAACAGCACATTTATGCAGAATTCAGTTGGCGTGAGGTGGTCACAGATGAGCAGATGGAGTATTTTACAATGGCCAGGTTTTCATTTCAAAAGTTTCGCAAATGTTATGCTTATTTACGAAATTTCAGTGGAAAAAAGGCGAATTAAGTTGTTTCCATCCACTAGAGTAACCAGCAAGATCAAGGGATTTAAGTTAGTTTTACTTAGAGTAGAATTGACTTTACAGCCCTTTGCCATCTTCTTATGATTTTTTGCAGAGTGGGGAACATGGGCAGGACAAGCAATGGCCCACATAATGAGGGCTGAAACCTCCATGCTACCCTGATGATGTCCGTCTTGCATCTGGGAGCTCAAAGCACCACACAATTCTGGGACCCATTTTTCAAACAAGCTTTGGATCAGGCATTTTGCAATGTCAAAAGCAACCTTTGAAAAGCTATGCGTCATGATCGGACCGTCCGTAGGGCCAATCATTTTTCACTTACTTCTTGAAATGTCATCGTTAATTTAAAAAAAAATCTTTTCGATCACCCTTTTTCACATTACAGATTTAGCAATATTCTAACTTTTCCTAAAGTTGTCCTAAAAGTTAAACTCTTTTTGCAATATTTGAGTGTTTTTTAGAATTTTGGACTTTTTCCATTCAGGTATTTTTTTGCACACTTTAAAAATTCACAAAAACTGGTGGATGAAAAACCCTCTACTGACTGCACATGGTTTACTAATTCAATTTTAGGGCCATAATTTGCCCATGCTCATTTAGAAACAGGACACTTGTTTAGAATGAAACTTTAAGAAAGAAAGTGTGCATAGTCATCCATATCTGAGCACGGCTGCACTCTGCGTGCAGTGATTGCCCGCTGGAGCCAGTTTGTTTGCTTTGAAATGGCTAATAGGATGGTGGTGACACTAAGTGAATGGCAATGGAAAAGGCAGCGTGTGGATGTCATTAGGGCAGAAAGCGGGCCTGCAACGGCCCTCCTCCATCTTCAATTAAGGATGAAGGTTACCCTTGGGACTGAGGGGCTGACGGAGGGTCATTTAAATTCCCCCAACCGCCAGAACGGTTTTCACACATCATTAACACATCTTTACTCAGCTCGGAATTGTGTTTGTAAGCACGCGGGGTTGATGGCCTGTTCTTATGCAAAGTTGTGCTTTGTTATCTTGAACTGTTTTGCTCGGCCTCTATGACCGCTCCTCTTAGAATGCAAAGAATGAAGACTATGATTTAATAGTAGTATAGTTCATTTTTTCAGGAAATATCCCCGTTTGCTGGTGCATGGTGATGTTTTAGAGGTGGAGCTGAAGTCATTACATTTTGATGGAGGATTACAGATTATGAGGAAAACAAGAATGTTGTCTTTTAAACGATATGATGAAATATGATGAAACATGCTTAATATGAACATGGCTAACCAATGATAATTTTGATTTCAGTTGGACTTTGATACACATATACATGTGGTATAAGTGGATCAGACACAGCAAGGCAGCTGGAGTTTTTAAACACTGTGTCCACTTACTGTCCACTCTGTTAGACACACTTACCTTGTTGGCGCACCTTGTAGATGTAAAGTCAGAGACGATAGCTCATCGCAAATTGTGTTGGTCATCCTCTAGTCCTTCATCAGTGGTCACAAGACACTTTTGACGCTGGATATTTTTAGTTGGTGGTCTATTCTCAGTCTAGCAGTGACACTGAAGTGTTTAAAAACTCCAGCAGCACTGCTGTGTCTGATCCACTCAGACCAGCACAACACACACAAACACACCACCACCATGTCAGTGTCACTGCAATGCTGAGAATGATCCACCACTGATGGACTGTAGTCTGTAATGGTAGCTGATAAAATGCACAATGAGTGTTATGCCCAGCCGGTGTATATATATATATATATATGTTCCAAAAAACGATTTCCAAAAGTAATTTCAAATGTTGATATGCCAGACCACAGGACACTTTTCCACTTCACCTCAGTCCATTTTAAATGAGCTCAGGCCCAGAGAAGAGGGCGGCGTTTCTTGATCCCGTTTATATATGGTTTCTTCTTTGCATTTTAGAGTTTAACTTGCATTTGTGGATGCAGCGACAAACTGTTTTCACAGACAGTGTTTTTCAGAAGTGTTTCTGAGCCCATGCAGAGATTTCCACTACAGAATCATGTCTGTTTTTAACGCAGTGCCGCATGAGGGCCCAAAGATCACGGCCAGCAAACTGGTTTTTGGCCTTGTCCCTTGCACACAGAGATTTCTCCAGATTCTCTGAATCTTTTTATGACATTATGTACAGTAGATGATGAAATCCCCAAATTCTTCGCTATTTTTTGTTGAGAAACGTTATTCTTGAATTGTTGCACTATTTGCTCGTATAGCCTTTACAGAGTGGTGAACCCTCCTCATCTTTACTTCTGAAAGACTCAGCCTCTCTGGGATGCTCTTTTTATACCCAATCATGTTACTGACCTGTTGCCCATCTACCACCAGATGTTTTTTTTTAGCATTTACCAGCCTTTTGTTCCCCCTGTCCCAACTTCTTTGGAATGTGTTGTTGGCATCAAATTCAAAATGGGCATATATTTTATATATTTCAACATTTGATATGAAAATGTGTACTATTTTCAATTAAATATAGGGTTTAAATGATTTGCATATCATTACTTTTTGTTTTTATTTACATTTTGCACAGCATCCCAACTTTTTTGGAAATGGGGTTTTACATATATATATTATTTCTGTTCAACATTATAGACACAGCTAACACTTCAGCTTTCTACATATTTATTTGAAACCACATGAAAACCATATCAGACTAATTTTATACAGCAAAACTGGTGTTATATTATTGAAGCCACTGATTCTAAACTTTTGAACGGTGGTGCACACCTGGGACCCTCGCTGTGCCTCACATTACGGTGAGTGTTGATGGAACTTGCTATTCATTTGAGGGATTGCTCTGCTGGAATTAAACGCTTCATTAAGTTTCCTTTTTCAGGCCACAGTTGGGGTTGTTTTTCATGCCTCTCTGTGCAATTTGAATTGTATTGAATGTGGCAGTGATAAAAATCGATCCTAGTGGCCTCCACAAAAAATACAACCCTGTATAAATTTGAAGGGATCAATCACAGTCGAAGCGAGTAGCACCCAAGGCCCCTGTGAGATTACTGAAGGAATAATTTGACCAAACATGCTAATGTGGCTAACAGAGAATGGACTAATGTGGGTAACAGAGAATGGAAGCTTGCAGGCACCATTTAGCATGATTCCTTTTGCAAAATGCTAACTAGAAGCTGTTTGACTTTATTCATTTCTAGCAACATTAGTTAGCTTTTACAAAAAAAAAAACAAAACAAACAAGCACAATTTTCCACTTACCCCTCATGTAGTTGATCAGCTAAGACATGTTTACTTCTTTTGTGTAGACCTGGAGCTACCAGGGTAGCATTGCTAACAAACACTGGAACTCAATAGTCACCCAAATAGCCCAGATTGTTTCTGTAAAAATACAGCCTTAAAATTTCTCTCAAAAATGAACAATGTTTGTTGGCAAATGTTCGCCTCACTGTTCCAGGTCTAAAGAAGCAAAATTTGAACCATAAGCCTTAGACTTGTTATTCAGTTAATCTTAAAAAGGCAATTTAACCAAATGACCATTTAATGTGCAATTTGTCACATTACACATGACAAGCCTGGTTGGTTTGATCGTGTATCCTTTTTGTGTTTCCGTCCACAAATGAATTCTCACTACAATACCCAGCATGCATTACATAAATATGTTTTAAAACCATTTACAACAAAGATATGCATTTATGTAGAGGCTAATAAATATGGACGTGCTTTTTGGCTCCCTAGCAGTAACATTAGCTGTCTGGCTGGCTTCTACATTAGCCAGGTAAAAACAGTAAAAAGTCACCAAAACTGCCTTTCCTCAGGTGTCCTCTCTAAAGCACTTGAGGTTTTTCAAAAGTTACTCCCACCTTCAAAATACATCATCAGAAGAGTTTTTTCCCCAGTTTTTAAACCCAAAAAAATCTGACTCTGGAGACTATTGTGACCCCGCTGAGGTGAGTGGGCATATTTACAACATATGTAGCAATGTGTACGTCTTTCATTATGACCAGAGTGCCCCTTTAAAATTTAATGAACAAACTACAAGAGGCCATGTTTTACAGTGATTTTACAATGGTTAAGCAGTGTTGTTTGATGCAATTCAAGACCAGTTTTTAATACATAAGGAACATTTGTTAATGAATTCAGAACCATTAGCCAACTGTGTTTGCATACAGAGGAATTAGACCTCCATATTTAACCCATCCGTGCAATGAAACACCCAGATACATGCACAATAGTGAACACACAGACTAGGGGGCAGTGAGCACACTTGCCCGTAGCGTTGGGCAGCCCTACCCATGGCGCTCGGGGAGCAGATGGGGCTTAGGTGTCTTGCTCAAGGGCACTTTAGTCATGTGTGTTTATCTCATGTTCAATCTATTTACAATAATAGGATGTAAAAGACTGTAGATGTATTGGCATGTTTGGCGGAGGGCCAATATAGAGAATTTCTTGTGAGACGAATTGTCGTTCAATAATGTTTTCCACGTTTGTCAAACAGTAGCGGGCGCTCCCTAGTGGGTCCAAAATGAATGTGTAAGCCTTTCATTATTTGTTAATGGAATACATCCATCTACTTACCAAAATGAAAGAAATTTCCCATATAGATGATTAGAAAACATTTTAATTTTTCATTTTTAGCCATTGAGTTCATCTCCAATTCATTGAGGACTGGCTCAGTGAGGTGCCCTCTGGTATTTTGCAGTCATGTTTTTAATATAAGAGGAGAAATAGGAAGTGGCCAGGCTCCCATGTGTGTCATTTCACAGTTCTAATGTCTATAACTCTTAATAATGTGGGGAATAATAAAAGTTAGGAAAATTAGACACGTTCACACCTTTGAGCAGAACTGCGTCCAGTATTATAATGCCAATATAATGGAAAATTGGGCATGTTTTTGAGTATTTGCATATTTTTTGTGTGTGAATCCCAGTCGTGATTCAGTGGAGAGAACTCTCTAAATGCTGCTGTTTGACCCGCGCTGTGTGAGAGCTGTGCACTGACGGAGGCCAGCGTGTTTCCACAACCCAAAAACCTTTCTCATTTTCTCCATTGGTTGATTCTGATTCAGCGTGACAAAGAGCTGATGCTGAGCAGCAGGTACACACACACACACACACACACGCACACACACACACACACACACACACACACACACACACATACACTGCTCCCTTTAGCATTCAGTGTTTTTTTCACACAGGTGTAGAGGGTATGCTAATAAAACACCAATAGAGACAAATCACTGACAGTGAAACAGACTTGACATGAAAATCTATTGAAAAGTGTCTGAATCTTCATCCACTGTATGCAGTAATAACACATTGCTGGTGAGATAAAGCCTGAGTGTTAATCTCAGTGTTACTGAGCTCTGCTAAAGCCTGAGTAGACTGATAAATCAGTGTTTTTGAAAAAACTAAAAAAAAAACTTAAAAACTTTAGTTCTTAAAGAGTTCTTTAGTAATGTAAATGGTTCTATATAGAACTACGAACACTCAAAGAACTCTTTTGCATGATTAAAGCATTCTTTGCATCAGTACATGGGTCTTCAGATAGAACATGCTGTAGTTGGTTCTATATAAAACCTTTTTGAAAAAGGTTCTATATAGCACCAAAAAGGGTTCTTTTATTGTTACAGTGTCGAGCCTGTACCAGTAGAAGAACCCTTATTGGTGGCATATAGAACCATTTCAAGAAAGTTCTATATAAAACCATATGAAATACATTCTGCATCAATAAGCAGAACACTTTCACAATGCAGAGAACCCTTTAATCATGTAAAAGGTTCTTTGGGTGATCATGGTTCTATATACAACCCTTGAAGAACCATCTTTTTTAAGTGTGTAGCACCAAAATGCTTCTTCTATTGTTAAGATGTCAAGCCTGTAACAATAGAAGAACCCATTTTGCTGCTGCATAGAAACCTTTTCAAACAGGTTCTATACAGAACCATATACAACACATTCTCCATCAATCCAAAGAACGATTTCACCATGCAGAGAACCATTTAAGCATGCAAATGTTTTTTGAGTGTTCACGGTTCTATGTAGAACTACTGTCTTTACTAAAGGACCCTTGAAGAACCATACTTTTTTGAGCGTGTCAGTAACAACACATGCTCGTGTATTGTGCATTGTGAAAGGGCCCTCAAGATATAAAAGCATAAAAATATAGACAGATGGCTTAAAATATGCCATATTTTTTGCCTTCAGATGCACACTATGCATTAATATGTAACTACAAAATCAGTGGCCATCAACATCCAGCCAAGCTTCCAGCACACTGGACAGATCAGATTAGTTCTCCCTCTTTGGCCGGCCGTTACTGGGGACGTGTAGCGTAACAGAGGGTCAGGGAATGCATCCTCAGTGCTGGAAGCCGCCTTTCGGCTCTCTGTGTGTAATCGGAGTGCTGTGGAGAGAACAGGCTGCTACTTGTAGCGACTCCAGTGACATGACTGATGGGAGGGCAGATAGAAAGTATCTGGTGTCTGTCTGTAGGATCTGCAGGCCTGGTAAAATCACCGCCGTGCCATTGAGGCCACAAAACAGGCCAGCAAGGTCCAGCTGAGCAGGAACTGATTCTTTACCTTTCTTATCTGCAAATAAATTAAATCAGTTGTCTGAACAGACTGCACCAGGCTTTTCTTGCAGCAGGGGATCTTTTTTTTTTTTTGGTTTTGGGGTCTGAGAAATATTCTTCTTTTCCCCTTTCCAGGTGCAGCATCTCCAGGCAGAGAGATGCCTTTGCTGCTTCGCTGCCGCTGGTCTGGTGCCCAAAGTAGGCCGCCACTAAAATAAAGAGTTTCAAGCACTACTTTGGTAAAAATTGTATGTATAAATAAATGTGTTTTCCCAATTTCTCCCTTATCTCATATAGTTGATCAGCCAAGATATATTTAGGCCCAATCCCATTTCTTATTTTTACCACTACCCCTTGTTTTTGAATGTCACCTTGCCCCTTAGAACTGAGTTACAAAGTGTAGTGGTTGAAATCTTTCCTATAAAATGGGACCCTCAAATAAAAAAGAACACTACTTCATTAACAGGCTACTAGCGCTGCTCTGTAGGCGACCCTACAGTCTGCAGTGACAACAGAGGAGGGTAAAGTTCAGCAACCTCACTGCTGGGCTTTAGTTGAACTAGGGCATCATATATCAAACTTTCTGCAAAATTAATCGGATAAGATGCAACAAAGTCATTCAGAGTGTTTTGGTGTAAAGTGCATCGTTCTGGAGAAACTTACAGAGTCAGAATTGTTCAGTATGGTGGTGTTAGGAACCAGATGTCCACCTCTAAAAGCCCCCAATTTCTGAAACATTGCTTTACAGCGTTCAATTGTAACCAATTCATTTTAATCTATTAATCTAACCAAAATAGTCCCTAAAGAAAATGCTACACCATCAGTATTACATATAAAAACTTTGAAGAGCGGCCTAAAATGTGTTCTTTCATGTCCAATTATAGCAGAGAGATACATGCAAACTAGCTGTCAAAGAAAACCTATTTTATTAGATACCATCATAAATATTACACATGAAAACTTCATGTTCACTGCTGGTTTTGGATTGTAAATAAAATGGCTATATTTGTGTTGTAGACATGGTGATGTCTGGTTCCTATCACCACCACTGTAAAGAAATTTGAGTCAGTAAGGTTTGATGTGAAATGAACACTCAACCAATGAATTGTGCAGACATTTTGAAAAATCGGTGGAATTGCCCTTTAACAGCTTGACATGGTGTGCAGCAAGCGTGTGATGATTTAGCCATACAGTTAGCACAATGCTAATTAGTCACATATTAGCCTCCATTACTTGCAAGCTACATTAGCTTCATGGCTTCAGTACAAAACTAAAGAAGCAAATTGATCGATTACAGTTGAGGTAAAGGGGGAAATTATGTTAATTTGATTGTTTTAGAATCTCTATGCTGACAAATTACAAACAACAGCCAAGACAACGACAGCATGCACAGATATGCTGGGTAAAGAGCTAAACATGCTACTCGTCTGACCTAAAGTTCAGAAAATGGACTTGTGACATTTAGACCAAAGCGAAAGAACAATGACGAGCTTTTTCATAATGGCACAAGCTGCTTGTACCAGCTAACCTGTACAATAGAGACGTAGCCAAGCTGGCTGTGCCAACACCCGCGGTCTCCGCAGGCCAGAGAGACCATTTATATGCAAATCCATCTGACAGTTTCAATGAGTTCCCATAATAAAGACAGCTGCTTGATCAAGACTAATTTCAGCCACGGGGCCGCGAGCCTGTATCTTTTCATCTGACACTCCTCTAATTGCTTGGCTCTTTCTCACCGTTAGCCTTTTCCATCTCATTTCCGAGGTTGTCTCCATCGTGAAAAATCGGAAATATGATCCGTATTTTAACAATGAAAATAAATGAATAAATCAGTGCACCTGTGTGGGGCACTATGCCTATATGTCATTAAACATATCAATCAAGACTGGTGAGGTAATCAAGATTATATGCTGTCCTTCTTTTGCATGTCACGCCTTTAACGCCTAATGTAACTCAGTCTTCCATGCTAAGTATATATTGTAATGACAAAGGGCTGATTTCCCAGATCCAGATTAAGCCAAAGCTGGTTTACACAAGAAATTCCTGTGGTGATTTGCATTGGCACTGCAATTTAGTCCATGACTAGGCTAATCCTTGTCAGGAAAACCAGCCCTATGGTTCAACTAGAGGCAGATTTACTAAGAGAGGCACTAATTTCAGACTACTGACAATTTGTGCCAGTGGGGGGGCGGCCAGTGTAGTGGGCTATCTACCAAGAACTTCCATGCAAATTAACGTTAGTGACTAATATGTGAGCAGCAATGTAATGTAATTTTAATTTTTTAATTTAAAATTTTAATTAAATTGAATTAGTTTTGCTCATGTGCTTTTTGTAAGAAAGCCCGTTTGCCAAGAAGGATAAAACACTTTTTATTTGTCTATTTTGGTTCAAACTGTGACCTTTTTGACTTCTTTTCTCAATATTTTGACTTAGAAAGTCAAAATAAGGACTTACTTAATAAAAAAGGCATTAGTTCTCAAGAAAGTGCAAGATTATTTCAACATAAATCTTTATTTTGAGAAAATAAATCATTCATTTGATAAAATACATCAGAAATTTGAAAAAAAAACTGATTATTTTGACCTTTTTGACTTCTTTTCTGAAAAAAAGTGTGGTGTAGTTAAAAAAAGAATTCCCCATATAAGAAAATAACTTTTGCTTTTAGTGAATGAAAAATTACACTGTAATTCGTTAATTTATTCACTGTTGTTGTGTCTCAGACACGTTGATGCTCTCAAGTCACTGTCACTGGAAACACTAGCATCTAATGCTACTCTAAATGTTTACAATAAACCACTTATACATGATCTTAGAGTTATAAATCATGAACGTATGATGTTACAGGTTGTGAAAGATCTGTTTAAAAATGGTTATCATGGACGAGATGCAGTATGACTAAGAATGGGATAAATACACATTGAAATTTTTTTGTGCCTTATAGCGAGATGCGCCCAACAGCGGCATGCAGCTGTGGAAATGTTACCATGGTGACCACATCACCGGCCAAAATGGACAATTATCAAAGGAGAGCTTTAGCTTTTTAGATTGTTTATTTAAGGTGGGGAAAAGTGTGGCAAGGCATTCTCTACTCTTCATTTTTGGTGTATTGTACTGGTTGCGTCTGGACTTCAACAAAAAGATGTTTGGCAAAAAGAAAAGTCTGATGAATTAGTGCAAAGTTAATTCAGTATAATTCTATGCAGTAAGAAACAAATAAATTTTCCAACCAAACTGCATTATATATTATGATCTATAAGACAGACAGACAGCTGAATCTATAGATAAACACACACATTAAGTTTTATACGAAACTAAATATGAGACTGTGTGTCACACACTGACAATTTTTTTTCTGTGCAAGACAGCAAATAAAAAACATCCCACATCAGAAAAAAATTAACATTGTTTCTGAATAACTACAGCTTTACCAACTGTTAATTAGTTTCATAAATCTATTTATATAAAACCAAAATACTAACATGTGAAAACATACCTGTTTTCAGATGTTTTATCTTTTTCATCTTAAAATCTGTGTAAACATTTGGAACAAAATATACTTATACTTAATGTAAAAAAATATACTTTATTTTGTCTTTGTTTACTAAAGGTGGCTTAGCTGTAACACCATATCATAACACAGTACAGAGGTTTTACTTAAGCCTAACTAGCGCTTGCTGTGAGCTTGTCAGCTGCTTCAAAACGGCGCTGCATTGTCGGCAACAAGATAGTGATTTAAGGAACATATGGTTGGATTTTGTGATTTACACAAACAACTCAGTAACCGAAAAAACTTCTGTTGAAAATTACTTACATACCCTGGAAACACTCTTTGGCACAGATCTCTTTAAAACGCTCACAAATTGCTCTGAATTCTGGTGGGAGAATGTGGTTAGGAAATGTGGTAATGTGGCCAGAAGCACAAGTCACTTGACCTTCTTTAACAACATAAAAAGTCCTCCCTGCGTTAGGTTGTTTCCTGGCAACCCTAGGCAGGAGTGCCATATTAGTTTTTAGCTTCGGAAGTTCATTTGTGTTGTTAATTCAGTTTCTGAAACCAGCTTCATACTGTTTTTGCTTGTGTTGAGCAGAAATAGAATCAAATTGCCCTTGCGCCTGGAATAAGGCTCTTAAGTTGATGACACAACATAATCCACCTAATTTAAAGGGGCTATACTTGGCTTCTTTTTAAAGACTGCAGGGCAGTTTCTCCATTCATGACTGAACATGCAAATACAATGAAGGAACAAGGAAAATGCATGCACACGCGCACTCAGATGGAAGTCAGTGTACGTTTCGAGCCAGCAATTTCAAATGCAGCCCACACAACTTGGAGACTTTAGGCATCTTGTGACTCTCATACGGATTCCACAACAGGTCGGAATCTCAATCGCGTCTGCGCCTGAGCTGAATATCAAACGAATAAAGCCGAATCAATTGGCAGGCCCTTTTAATTTGCACATTCAGACGAGGCCTATTACTCAGAACTGTTCCCACTGAATACCAACTCTGAGTGATATGCTAAGCGACACTCTTGCTTTAATCTCATTATCATAGTCGACAGGAGAGAATGAAAACAATGCGGCACAGAATGAGGATTATCTGAACACAACCTGAACTACGTGCTAAATTGGTCCTGCTGCATACTGTGATCCTCGAATTGGCAGCAATGTATTATTTTCCGTTAGTAAGCTGTGTTAAGTTCTTTTTGTCATCAAATCTGAAGATATTGCTCTCTAATTTCCAGCCTCTGCTTCCCAGGCTTTGATACAGTTGCACTTTTGGCCTCTTTGTTAGGAGCCTCTAGCTTGCAGCTCCTCCTTGCTGGTGTACAGTGGATGAGTAGGTCCACATCAATAAACCTGTATGGATAAACATCTAGGATGATCAGGTTATAAATACCTATGGGGTGTGCAACAGGATTCATAGATTGAGAAAAGATGGTACAGTGCAGTGAATGTCTCGTTTGATGTGTGGAAAATGGGTTGCAAAGCAGATGTTAATGATTGGCAAAAAGGAGTGATTGAATTTGGGCGTGCCAAAGGCCATAGTGTGAAGGAAGTAGCTGAATTTGTGTATGGTCATATGGGTCTACCAGCAGTCAAAAAAACCCCAGTCTATAGGAAATTCTTATCAGAATTGTGGCTGAAAGATGAAACAGATGGACAGAGACTTCCAGTGTGTTTCACAGCTTGTGAATAAAAAAACACTTCGCTTCCAGGCAAGAATTGCTTCCAAAGTCAACGTTGGTCCTTCACAACCAATTTCTGAAAGAACACTCTGCCTTCGATACTTAGTGGTCACTTTATTAGAAACATTTCTCTTGTAGCTGTTGCTGCTGCACAGTTATAGCCCATTTGCTGATGTTAGACTTTCTCCAGTACTTCATCAGTGGCCATTTTCTGACCACAGAGCCACTCTTGGCTGGATATTTTTGGTGGGTGGACCACTCTTCACCCAGCAGTGACACTGATGTAGGTAAAACCCCAGCAACACTACTGTAAAACACTCACACCTGGTTAGTGGTGGTCATATGGTGGCCTATTTCCATTTATGAACGGGGGGCTGATAAATGTGTTTAGGATTGCTTGGGTTGTGAAAAGCAGAAAACCAACTTGTAAGACAGAACTTGTGTGTGTTTTTTCTTCTAAAGACTTTGAAAATGGAATAAATTGTACAACCCCATTTCCAAAAAAGTTGGGACGCTGTGCAGAATATAAATAAAAATAGAATGCAATGATATGCAAATCATGTACGCCATATTTGTATAGGAAAATACTTCAAAGACAACATATCAAATGTTGAAACTTCATTGTTTTTTTGTAAACATTGTCTTGCTGAAATAAACAAGGCCTTCCCTGAAAAAGACATAATCTGGATGGCAGCATATGTTGCCAAAACATGTATATATCGTTCAGCATTAATGGTGCCTTCACAGATGTGCACATCACTCATGCCATGTACATTAATGCACCCCTATACCATCATGAATACTGGCTTTTAAACTGTGCACTGATAACAAGCTGAGTGGTCTTTAGCCTGGAGGACATAGTGTCCATGATTTCCAAAAAAGCATTTCAAATGTTAATTTGTTGGACAACAGAACACTTTTCCACTTCACATCAGTCCATCTTAAGTGAGCTCAGGCCCAGAGAAGGTGGCAGCGTTTCTGGGTCCCGTTTATATATGGTTTCTTCTTTGCGTTTTAGAGTTTAACTTACATGTGGATGCAGTGATGAACTGTGTTCACAGACTGTTTTCAGAAGTGTTTCTAAACCCATGTAGTGATTTTCACTACAGAATCATGTCTGTTTTCAAAGCAGTGCCATTTGAGGGCCCAAATATCATGGCCAGCAAATACTGGTTTTTGGCCTTGTCCCTTGCATACAGAGATTTCTCCACATTCTCTGAATATTTTAATTATATTATGCACCATAGATGATGAAAAGCTAAACCTATTTGCTATTTTATGTTGAGAAATAATATTCTTCAATTGTTGCACCATTTGCTCACACAGTCTTTCACAGAGTGGTGAACTCCTCATTTTTACTTCTGATGCTTTTTTATACCCAATCATGTTACTGACCTGTTGCCCATTAACCACCAGGTGTTTTTTTTTTAGCATTTCACAACTTTACCAGCCTTTTATTGCCCCTGTGCCAACTTTTTTGGAATGTGTTGTTGGGATCAAATTCAAAATGGGCATATTTTTTTCAAAAAACAATAAAATTTCTCCGTTTCAACATTTGATATGTTGTCTGTACTATTTCAATGAAATATAGGGTTTAAATGATTTGCACATCATTGCATTGTGTTTTTATTTACATTTTGTCCCAACTTTTTTGGAAATGGGGTTGTACTTAATGGCCATTTTGACTGGAAATGAAATAAATGACGGTGGGCTCTGGCAACTGGTGTGTAGCTTTAGATCAGTAGCAGAGAATAGCAGCAGGTCAGGCCCATAAACTCCCTTTAATCACTTCTCCATGTTCAAATCAACTTAGCACCATAAAAGAGTCTTGTAGGTTTAATAACTAGCCTTTGGTAAGTGATTCAACTTCTTTTTAATAGAGGTCAGGCAAGGTCTGCTGTTTCCCTCATACAAAGAGCAAAACCTGTTACCTTTGACTTCATGTGGATAAGTCACAGCAGGGGTTCAGTATGTGCACGTGTTGCTTTTAACAATCACCTTATGTTGTGCTCATTAAAAGCTTAAAGGCGAATTCCACTGATTTTTAAATGTTTGCATAATTCAGTGGTTGAGATGTAAACAGGAATTCAGAGTGGTTTGATGTGAAATGGTTCATTATAGAGTAACTTACTGATTTCTTTACAGTGGTGGTGATAGGAACCAGGGGTCACAATGTCTGCAACACAAATATAGCCATTTTATTTACCATCCAAAACCACCAGTGAACCTACTTGTGTCTTCTGTGTAATGATCATGATGGTTAAACAGCGATAAACTTAATAAAATATATTTCCTTTACAGACTATTTTTGCCTTAGAACACCCTGCATGTACCTCTCTGCCATGAATGGATTTATAAAAATACATTTTAAGCCATCTGAAAAGTATCGTAAAACAATGTCTCAGGCAGTAGACTACATATTTGTAGCCATTTCATGTAATAACTTTCTGTGAGGGAGCTTTCAGAGGTGAACATCTGGTTCCTATCACCACCACTGTAAACAAAACTGACTCAGTAATTTTCTCCAGAACCGAGCATTTCACACCAAACCACTCTGAACGACTTTATTTACATCATAACAAAGTAATTACGCAGAACTGTTGAGAAATCACTGGAATCCCTTGTTTGGCACTCAGTGTCCACTTCATTCAAAACGTCTCACTTGTGCTTTCACTCACTGAACACCTTATTAGTCTACCTTACCTACCTTGCAGTTTATAAGTGTATCACTACAGACTGTAGCCCATCTGTTGCTGCACAATTTATTAGGCCCCCCTTCATCATTGGTCAGTTTCTGATTACAGGATTGCTGCTTACCAGATATTATTGTATGCTAGTATGAGTGTATCAGACACAGCGGGCCCAAAAATATGCTGACAAAAGCGGCTCTGGGGTCAGAAAATGGCGAGGAGTCCTCAAAGCCCAATGAAAGAGAAGACCTAATGATTTCTGAGAAATAAAAAAAATCGATGTCTATAATTTTTAGTTATTCTTTAATATAATCATCATGCTTGTTGTATTTAAACTCGAATTTAACTTCATTCTCCCAGCTTGGTTTAAAGCTCCGCCTGGCCTTACGATCAGTTGGTGCAATGGTTCATAAAGTTACGACCGACTTAGCTTATGACGTGCAACTGACATATTTATGAACTGTCACATTATGATTTACAATAAGTGGGACCAGGTTTCCTGGAAGCTAGATACATCACTGACCGCGAGTGGTAGCCCGACCAGTGCATTTAAATTGGAGGGAAAACAGCAGCAACTCAATGTCATGGCTCTGAAGGAGTCACTGTAAAACTGCTACAGGGTAAAATGTCCATTGTATGCTTCAAAGGAAACATGAGACGTGTTTTACACACTTTAAATGTCCTTTTAATTTAGAACGGCCAAAAAAGTTAATGTGAATGGCTGTTAGCTTTGCGCTGACATAGCACTAAAATCCCATAAGGGTGCTAGCAGAAATGAGTAGTGTAGAAGTGTGTATTTTTCTCACTTGTGGCCGAGTTTTGAAATTTGTGACCTGAACTGAAGGCCTAGATCTAAAAGTCATGGCTCACCACTGTTAGAAACTGACCACTGAAGAAGGCTAGAGGATGGCTAACAAACTCTACATCAACAGATGGAGCTTTGGTCTCTAACTGTACACCAGCAAGATGGAGCTACATGCTAGGGGTGTTTCTAATAAAGTGACCATGTGATATAATGCAATAGCATTAGAAGAAAAGGCCACTCGTTTTATAGCATCGATTTCTTTGTTATGAGTGTATTCAGATCACAGTGACCACTCCAGTTGACTGACAGGGTGATTTTAGTATGGTAATGCTTTTTTTCAAAGAGAAAAGGAGTGTCACCGAGGTTGGAAAAGGTTAATAAATATGTCCAGGCAGGGATGAAAAATTAATCTAGTGATGTTTTTCTGTAATGGCCACTTGAGAGCATCCCCGAGCTGAACCTGGGATGTTTGAGGAAATCCCTCGTTCCACAGCAGCCAGGTAATAAATCTGGGTTCCCCCAGGGCCTGGGTCGGTCACAGGTGAGCAGGGGGTTAAGAATAGGGTCAGGGACCCAAGCCCAGGCCTGCCTGCAGTTCCCTATGGACACCTAACCACACAGACAACAGCCAAATCAGATTACTAGACAGACATTGGTGACAATTCTAAATCCAACTAACTTATCTGAAGAGAATTGAGGGGCAGATACATGTATAAAATGATTCTAATATGATTTCTAATATGACGATAATATTCTGTAGGTTTCAAACAATTTGCAGGAAGCTGTTTAAAAAAATCCATATGAATATTTTCATAATAATTGAGAAAGCTGCATAGCATCGAGAAATAATTTATAATATTATTATAAATTATTATTATTTTTTAAAGGGGTATATATACACATAAAACTGTATAACTGTACAGGGATTTATGTGAGTGCTAGACTTTCTCTATCAGCTGAAGGTTTGAAAGCTCTGTGATGATGAACATTTAATGCTCATTGATTTTGGATCCCTACACAAATCACAGATCACACACAGCACAGGCAAAGTCATGTTTCAGCCCTCATCCCTTCAGGACAAACTCATGTAAACCAGGCATAAATACGCTAATTGCTCGTGTTAACAGTAGCTGGCATGCTTTACTCTGCACCTGGCAATTTCAGCAACCTCTGTGTGGTTAAAATAAACAGTCTTCTACTGTGTGAATTCCACTGTGTTTGTGCTGGGGTTAAAATCAACACTGCAGCTACAGTGTGGTGGGTTCTGCATGAGCTGAACGACGGCAGTTGTGTAAATGGAGGCCCTTTGTTGTGTCCTGCGTGGTGCACAGTGTGGTGCTAGTGATGATGACGTTAGTTCTAATGCACTAAGCCTGTAGTCGCATTATCCTCCGAATTAGAAAAGATGCTCACGTCTGTCTGCGATTAGAGAGGAGGAAAGGATGGACGTGTTTAACGGGATAAGACCAGAGTTTTACTGAATTAAAGCGACAGATCAGTCAAAATTTTAACTTTTAATCAGTCCCCCAAACCCCCCCTGGTTCTATATAGCACCAAAAACAGCAGAAGAACTCTGCTATATAGTTCTATATAGAACCATATACTATACGTTACCCATCAATCTGAAGCACCATTTTACCATGCAAAGAAACATTTAAGCGTGAAGTGGTTCTACATAGAATTCATAGAAGAATCATTGCCTTCACTAAAGAACCCTTTCATGCTTAAATGGTTCTTTGCATAGTGAAATGGTTCTTTAGACTGACGAAGATTGATAGTTGTTTAGATTGATGGAAGACTGATGCCGAATGTGTTGGAGATGGTTCTTTATAGAACCTTTTTGAAAATGGTTCTATAAAGTGCCAAAAAGTTTTTTTGTGACAGTAGAAGAACTTTTTGGGGCTATATAGAACAATTTTCAAAAATGTTCTATATAGAACCATTTACAACACATACTCCATCAATCTGAAGCATCGTTTACCATGCAAATAACCATTTAAACAAGAAGTGGTTCTATATATAATTCATGGTTCTAAAAAAGAGCCATTGCTTTCACTAAAGAACCTATTCATGCTTAAATGGTTCATTGCATAGTGAAATGGCTCTTTAGATTGACGAAGATTTAGATTGATGGAAGAGGATGTGTTGTAGATGGTTCTATATAGCACCAAAAAGCGTTCTTCTATTGTTATGATGTCAAGCTTGTAACAACAGAACCTTTGTTTGTTGCTATATAGAACCGTTTCTATACAACACATTCTCTATCAATCTGAAGCACCATTTCACCATGCAAAGAACTATTTAAGCAAAAAAAATGGTTCTATATAGAACTCATGGTTCTAAAAAGAACCACTGCCTTCACTAAAGAGCCCTTAAAAAAGCATCTTCTTAAGTGTGTAGTTGTTAAGCAATCTTAAATAGACTTGTTTATGTTGTTTCTGGCACATTTTATCTATAAAATTGACAACATTGACATTTTTGTATAAATTAAAAAAAAAAATACACTTTTGATTTTTCACTCAAAATGTCTTTTAAGAAAGGAGAACAGGAGTCAAAATATGTCTATTACATTATATAACTAGAGTCAAAACATGACAAGACATATTAAAGGGAAAATAACATGCAGTGAATCATTTATCTCAGAGTAATGATATATAATTTTATCTATAATTATCAACATCTGCCATGCAAATAAGAAAGTTTATCTTATGTTGCCAGTTCACCTAGTTTCGCTAGTTTCTATTGCCATCTAGTGTATGTTTTGTGCATGATTCAGGTCTTTTAAAGGACTTCCTCATACACTTCCTTGGCTGAGATGTTTCCTCAAACATTTCAGACGCTCCCTCACTTCAGATGTTCAGTGTAAAACATATGGGTGGTGATGTCAATAATAATTTGTATTTGTGTTATATCTCCAGTACTGTGCAAAAGTTGTTCATTTCCAGTTAAACAGCTGTTATGTAGTTTATCAAGTAATTCATTTAGATATAAGATAATTCACTTGCACAATGCAAATAAATGAAAAAACAGGAGTTTAAGAAATGATTAAAAGATCCGGAAAAAATGAGACTCTTAACCTTTTCAACTCCTTGAGACCACCGGTGGTTCCAGAACACACTTCGTCATATTCTTCATAACCTCCATCTTTCATAAGCTACATTAAAAAGGTCGGTGTCATATGAGAGCTGTAACTGTCTTTTTTCCACTCAAATAGACGGGTAATGTAATTTTAAACCCTTATAATAAAAGAAGCTGAGCTCACATTTTTTTTGTCTACTGAAAGTTGACTAATTTTTCCACAAATCTGGGCTATAAACTATAAACAGATGGCGTCTCTTCAGTGATCTGCTCTGTAAAAACTATTTTTATAAAATAATACAAAGAGCGTCTAAGATTTGCAGCTTTCAGCAGTAAATTGTAAGCATATAGCAATATGTGTATGATCATGAAATACGTTCTGTTAATTTGAGGGGAGCTTTATGTACATTTATTTCATGCAGTTACTGAATAATTTGCCTTACGATTTGGTCATGTAAATTCAGATGGAAAAACCAAAATATACCCTGGAGAATAAGAGGTTAATATCGGTGTAAGACCTGGTAGACAACCAAAAAGCTTTCATATTTAAGATGAAAAAGCAGGAAATGCAACCAATTTGTACTTTGCAACTGTAGAAGTTTGGAGAAATATCCTTGCAGATTTCTTTGAAAGAGTGAAAGTGAGTCTCCTGAAAAAGAGTGGAACCTGTAATTCTAAAATTCAGGAAAAATACATACAACAATCAGAACAAATCAATATTATTTTTTAGAAACAGTTTAATGTGAAAATTCTCGTTACATTAATAAAATAATGAAGATTTTTTGTTTTTTTTCATTAAATACTGCAGCAGTATTGTACTTACAGTAAATGGCTTGGTGCCGGGTCTTTGCACTCTATGAAAAATCCAAGCAAGTTATGAAAGCTATTAATATTAACTTAAGCTCATCAGACTTGGCAACACTGCAAAGTAGTGCAAGTATTTCTGTACTGAGAATGTAGTCTACTACTATCTAGGTTATTCACAAGTAGATATACAAGAGCTTCACATTAGTAAATCATGAAATGATACAAATTTAGGTAGATTGTACAGATTTACGTTAGAAAAAGGAAAACAGCTCTTGGAAATGAATAATTGTTTAACCTTTGCTGGCTCTTCTCAGTTTGGCAACCACAAATTGGCAAAAACATATGAATATATATATATATATATATATATATATATATATATATATATACACACACACACACACACACACACATATATATATATATATATATATATATATATAAAATCACACACACGTCTTGTTACAAATGTGCTACAAAATACTACTATGACAACTTTTAGCTTTGTATTCAATTAAAACAGAAGTATTACATGTCTAACGCTTAAATAACATCCCTTCTGAGGTTTATGATGACAGATTTCTGATGATCTTTGATAACAGAACTTAGTGGGCAGACTGTCTGAGACATATAGCATGTGAAAAGTGTTAAGGGTGCAAAGTGGATAGCACATAGGCCCTCAAAAATAGGAAGCACAACTAGGTCTTATGGTGCAACGTGCACTGTAGCAATTCGCTAAAGTAGGGCTGTTTAACCGGGGCCTGCTTGCTTTGGCTCATGGACAGTTTCTGTCGGGGAACCATCTGCTTTGACGTTGAGATTAAATAAAATATCACACACTCGCTGCCCAATGAATTTCCTGTTATTCTGAGTGCAGTTGTTCAACATAGATTACACAGCAACCCAACGAAATGTTAGAAATGACTCTCACAAGTTTGGAATCACTTGCCATGTTATTTAATTCAATTATAAGTAACACATTATTTAAACCCTTACACAAAAACAACCTATTGAAATAATATAGGCACCAAAAGGCATTCAGAGCTGTTTAATCTCAAAGAATAAGTTGTCAATTGATAAATAATACTGTGATAATGTCTATATAGTCATTTGTTGTTTTTGCTTGCATTGAGATTTAATTACTATTTTTTCAAATAGGCATCCCACAAACTTTATTATACTTCTCGATGTTCTACAGCTTCTCTCAGTCATTTCACAATCATCTACAGCTTCATTCGTCATTCTGGACTAGGCCTGCCACAAATATGAAATTTCAGCTGCTGATTAACTCCCATCATCATTTTTTGTTCATTGTTTGCAGCTACTAAAGTACTGAAGGCCTGAAGAGACCAAATTGCCTGATTAGCTGTCTTACTGCCCAGTTGTCAATACATGCCACCCATTTCCACACCTGTTTTAACATGCCCTCATACACCCTCAGCCTCACCATTTTCCCTGAGGCCATCTTAGAGGCTGTTGTATCACTGTATTAGCTCAGATGAAGCTTTTAAAGAGGGTACGAGTGAAGACAAGTGTCAGGAGAGGCCAAGAAAGCATTGTGACCTGACTCATTTCCTTTTCAACTGCAAAAATAATGTCAGACAGAGCTGTTTACGAGCCAGGGCACTACAAAATACTTATTTTTTAAATAAACTATGTTAAGAGGGTTTTATCTGTTGTCTGCTGATACATCTCTGCTAGCCTGCTAGTTAGCATGCGGCAGCCATCACAGCTAGCAACAACAAAAAAGGCAGGCAATACACCACACGTTTTAGCACAGCGCTTACAGCCAGACAACAATAATACTCATAATGTATGTACATTGTGTTAAAACTTCTCAAAAAAAAGGAATAAAATTTGCGTCAAGTCTGCATGCCTAGCTATATAACGCACTGAGGCTAACCTAGCCGAGTGTCTTCTCTCTTTACCGTCCCTTCCTCTCTTTGCACTGAGAGTGTACTTTCTTTTATTTACATGCCTTTGTCTCAGCTGAACCGATGAAGAAATACCCGATTCACGTTCTGTTGTGATGTAAACGATTGATTGTAAAAGCTAACTGGGATGAGCTCAAATAGTTGCGGTCAGGCAAGTACAATAGTTGTGACAGGCCTATTCAGAGCACATCTGTACTAATCATTTTGAACCTATTAACATTATATTAGAGTTATTTTATACATTTCTCTAAGCAAATCGGTTTTATATTATCAAAAAAACAATGATTCCAAACCTCTGAATAGTAACATACTGCACAATCTATTGTATTACGGATCATAATCACGATGGCTTTTGCAATACTGATAATACCACAGTGCTTTTGAGCACCTTATCCAATCACAGCTCCAGGTAAGATTTTCAGTTAAATGCATTCAACTGCACCAACAAACATTTGGCCAAAAACAACAGAGCCTGATCTTTGAATATGTTTCAAGGATTCGTAAGTGTGCCTTTAACATACTTCACGGTATGTTGTGAAATGTCTTCTCTAACGCACTAAATACACTAACCACACTAAAGGCAAAGCATTCTACTGTTCAGGCTCTGCTGCCATTTTGCTCAATAATGTGTCTTTTGAAATGTCATCTTTCAGCATATTTGCCATCAAAACAACTGGGAGATCATTTTGTGTGTCTTAAATAGGAAATAAAGTACTTTTTGAGAAGAGCCTTCTGCAATATTTTGCATTTGTAAATCACACTGTTATTTTTTGTACGACTGGTCAAATACCAATAATATTCAAATACAAAAGATCCTCAGAAGTAACTAAAAAGCAGGTTTCAGACACAGAAGAAATAGTGCCCGTGTCCTATTCGACAGCGTTAGCCACCGTGTCTCTCAATACTTAAGTGCTACAGGCAGCTCCGTCCGCTGCTCATCCATCCTCCCTCCCTGGACCTTCAGCAACAGAGAAAAGAAATCTTCATCATCCATAGGGCCCGGGGGCTTGCTACGCTGCTCCTCCAAACGGCCCTGAGCCTGTGGTTGTGTACAGAGAGAACGAGCAGATCAACACAGAGAGAAAAAAATACAGGAATGAGTAGATATTGTTAGCATTCTTAGATGTTCTCTACAGTCAGTAGTCATTGGAATAGTTTGGCTATAAGTGTCACGCTTTTCCTAAATGTAGTTGATCGGCTGTGTCATATCTGGTATTTGAAGTTTGCTAATGTAACTAACAAGTTATAAAAGCTTATGCACTACAGTGTAGCCTGGTGCAACCTGCATGCCTAAATCATCACTCGCCTCAGGCTGTACGTATTCTCCAATAGACTTGTTTGACGGGTTTCTGACACTGTTTGACCTACATTCATATGCAAAAGTTTGAGCACCCGTGGTCAAATGACATGTTTTGTTCAATTTCTAAGTGAAAAGAAGTTAACACACCCTCTACAGGAAACAAACTTAAATCGAGCATTGTCTGCTCATTTTAGCACACAATTTCTGTTTATCTGAGTTTAATATATCAGGAAAAAAATGTAATGAAATAAATAAAATAAAATATATAAAATGTGCCATAACTTTTTCCAATATATTAAATTCAGCAAATAATTGTACATTAAAATGTGCAGAAAGGTGTTCTCTGTAGAGGATTTGCTTATTTTCACTTAGAAAATCAACAAAACGTCATTTGACCAAGGGAACACAAACTTTTTCACACAACTGTAGATATCTATAAAAAAATGAATTTTGTCCATACTTTTATTCCTTTTTAGCATTAACTGATGGTTGACTAACTTACTAATTTTGCACAATGCTGATTGGTGGTTCTAAGCTCACATTACTTGCTAGCTAGCTCCACCACAAAAATAGCAAAGCAAATAGCAGGACGGCTAAAATGGAAACATGTGGAAATGAGATTTCCCTAAATATTTGCTTTTAAATACTAGTTTAAATCCAGTTTAGCTAAAAAAAAATTACAGAAGCAGCCATCTTAAAGCCTGAATATTGTCCAAACTTTCACCCATCATCTTTGAGGCTAGCATGCAGTTTACACAATGCTAACTAGCAAGTTTCTTTACTTGTTAGCTACATTAGCTTGATGGGTTTAGCACAAAACTGTCAGAGTACATAGCTGGACAGTTAACATCTTGGCTGAGTCATTTCATTTAAGATAAGAGAAAACCCTGTGTATATTTTGCTAAATCATCACTAAAACATTAATAGCAGTGGTTTCTACTTTCAATTGTCTCAGAAACTGCAAAATAAAACTGTCAACTGCACTTGAATTAGGAGACGTACTTGGGAGGTGAGGATCATGTTGTACAGCTCCTCCTTGGGTGGTGGTTTGGGAACAGTCCGGCTGGCCTCCAGGGCCTTGCAACTGCCTTTCCTAGGCTTGACTTTGGTCTGGGCAGCGGTGGTGGTGGCGATGGAGGTGCTGGGGGTGGGGGAGCTGGAGGAGTGTTGAGGCTCCGGGGACGAGGGGACTGGGGAAAGGCTCTGGAATTCTGCGCGCTGGTCGTCCAGCCGACGAGCTTGGGAAGTGGCCAGAAAGTCAAAGAACTCCTCCTTCTGCAGCGAGGTCATGGACGAGAACACCACTGTTTAGGGTCAGATGAGAAAACAAGCGTGACTGACAAAAACACATTAACCCTTAAAGATCCCAGTAATAACAGTAGCACACTGAAATCCTATACTGATTATTTCTCACTCGTAGCTCACTGAAACAAGCGGATAATTTATGCAAAAAGTGTGGATTCTAAACTTTGAATCTATACTACATTAAAGGAAAAGGCTGAATCCTTTACATTTCTTCACATCAAGTTGGAAATGCAGACTCAGTGGCTTCAAAAAAGAATTTGTGCAACACTTTAACCTTATCTAGATCACCGTATGGTTACCAGCACACTTCTGTCCAAGCGTTCACTTCTGTTTTAATACATCATTTTTATGCACCAAATTATAAGGCAATATCATGAGGCAATATACCGTCAGAAAGCTTGAAGTCTCCGGATTTTATGATCCATTATTTACAGCAGCAACGATCATCTCATTTGCAACATATGCACCGAATTAGCAAACGCTAGCAAATCTGTGATTCCTTACCTACAAAGTTGTGCCACTGTCCACAGAGACATCATAATCCAAAACATGTGGTCTTGGTAACATGGCAAGAGCCAGAGATCAGTTAAAAGATCTATGAGTGAGGCGGAAATAACCTACTAGCCTCTGTTAGTCTTCGTCAGTTTTTTAAACAATTACTCCAAAAAAACTTGCGAGGGTTACTTTTAAATGAGGTCTACATCAAGACTGTAGCCCATAGTGTGCAGGAACATCGCTCCTTTTACTTTGGGTATGACTTTTCAGGAAAAAATGGGAAGAAAGTTATAAAATTGTAACCTCTGCAAATCCGTGGGCCAGAGAACGCCTGTGTTTTTATTTGATTGTTCAATAACATTTTGCTATTACCTGAGCTAGGCATTGTTTATTCAAAATACGCCAAACCACCAACATCAAAATAAGGGCAGTAAACCTTAAATACATTACATAATAATTACTTGAAATATTCAGTAATTAATAAATAAATAAATAAATAAATTAATTAATTAATAGGCTACAGTACACAGCTTAATGCACATCAAAATAGGCTACATTACATTATATTACGCACAGTGTATGCTGGGGATTGTAGTGCAGCGAGTTGTGAAACGGGCTAGTAATAATAGAAAATGAAAAAACGATTCACAGGCCAGATAGGATTATGCTACGGGCCTGATCTGGCCCCAGGGCTTTGTGTTTGACACATGGGTTTTAAACAGACTAACCCAAGACTGAAATTTTCATTTTGTCAAAGTATTCTTTCAAAAGGTGGCTGATAAATTTCAGACCATTCTACAGGTCTGCATCCAAAATGTCTTTCTGAGTGCATAATGAATGAACACAAGCTGGCTGACACATTGTAAGAAAAACTAATCAGACTAAAACAGACTAATCCCAAATGCAGTAGACTGGCTAAGACACCTTTGGCTGAGGTTTGCTTCTTTATTTTTGCGCTAGAGCTACATGGCTAATGCAGCTAACAAGTAATACAGGCCACTAGTTTAACATCATGTAGACTGCATGCCTGAATGCTTCAAACCACGTCGAGGTGTAACGTCTCACAGACTCACTTATGTGGTTTCTGATACTGTATGACATACTGTACAGACAAAACTTAGGCTCCAAAATGGCTGTCACTAAAGCTTTTAGCTAAGTGATTTACTATTTCCCATTTTTATAGATAACAGTATGTCATACCGTGTCAGAAACCACACAGGGAAGTCTATTAGAGAATGCTTAACTTCTTTTAAACTTCACCACCCTTGACTGGTTCTATTTTAACCCACTCTTCCAGCTACTCCAACAAGCTGCGATGTTAAAGGATAATGAACAAGTAGAACAGTTGGATTTTCACCTCTCTGGCTGTGGCGGGGGGTGCTGGGTTCAGAGTAACACCTCCTCCGTCCCTCTAGTCTGAAGGAGCAGCGCTGGTCATTCAGCCGCCGGCCCTCCTGCAGGGTGCACAGCAGCTCGTACAGAGTGTCCGGAAAATCTGGGGACAACCTGTGGAACTGGAGACAGCATGCAAAGGTCATTTCATCACTTTCACTCAGTTAAGCCATGAGCCAATTCCTCTGATATACCTGCTGTGTCGAAGGTGTGATTTATTCCACATGCTGTTTCTTAAAGTCTTAATACAAGATTTTTTTACAGAAATGGCACCTAATCACTATTTCCTATGTTAGAGCACTACGTAGAACACTATTATAATAGATAAATAGAATAGATAACTGATATGGCCCATAACTAGTATATGGGCCATATATTGGAACACAATATAGAACACCATCATAGAGAACAGGTTGTTCACTATTGCCTATATTGGAGCACTAAATAGAACAATATTATAGGAAACACTCATTTTGTGCCCACTACACTCATTTTCTTTAGTAAAGAAAATGGTTCTAAACAGAACCATGAACTCCCAAAAAACCCTTTGCATGATTAAAGGGTTCTTTGCCTTATGAAAGGGTTCTTAAGATTAATGGAAAATGTGCATGAATGGTAGCTGTAGATGGTAGATAGAACCTTTTTAAAAGGGTTCTTCTACTGTTACAAGCTTGACACTGTAACAATAGAATGGTTCTGGGTGCTATATAGAACCATCAACAGCACGTTCTCAATCAATCTGAATAACCCTTTCATGATGATTAGAACCCTTTAATTAGGACGCAGTAATGTAGACATTACCTTTTGCTGAGCGTCTTCAGGCCTAAGGCGGTCTTTGGGTCGTAGTTTAGCTGATGACTGGACATCAGGAGGCACATGCAGCTTATCTTTAGCCACTACGTCCGTCTCCAGAAGAGGTCCTTCCATCTCTTTCCCTGCTACCTTCTCTGTTCTTGCCAATCCAGCTCCAGTTTCGACTGTGCTCACCTCAGAATCCTCCTGCCTTCCTTCTGACAAGTTCTCCTTAGTTCCTGTCACTTGTTCAGGCCCTCCACCCTCGTTTTCCAACACCTCTTCTTGTTGACCTTCTAGCTTCTCCACCTTCCTCTCATTTACGTCTACATCCACCTCCTCACTCTTACATTCTTCCACTTTAGCATTAGTATCCACACTTTTCTCCACACACCCTTTAATTCCACTGCTGTCTTCTCCTACGTCTTCATCTGTCTTCTTCATCCTCAGCACGCCTTTCTCCCTGGCCGTGTTGTTTGTGAACTCCTCTGGCTCGTCCCCCTCTTCGAGAATGAGAAGGGGCTCCAGCTGCTCCTCCGCTGGGCTTTCACCTCTGACCTCCGCGCAGTCCATGTCAGCGTCCGCTGAATTGTCCCTCAGTCATCCAGCAGATATGGGAACCTCAAGTAAATCAGAGTTTGGGGAATTCTTATTTTGAGATTTTTGAAATACAAGGCAAGTGGGAGCGGAGATGTTTTATTTTTTTTTAGTCTATGTTTTGAATGTATTAAATAGCATAAATATTTATACAGTACATAGCCAAGCTGCTCAATAATTACATAATTCCAAAGTCCCAGAGGTTTTATATTTCATGTTTGGTTTACTCCATATGACAGTTTGAATCATGTTATGTCAGACATGTTGAAGGGGCATTCCGGCCTAAAATTGGATTTTAATGTTACTTGTCACGTTATGTAGTATTCGGTAGTACAGGATTCCTTCAGCCTCGTTGTTTTGACAGAATTCACAACTTTAAATTGTTCTTCAGGATTTTTGCACTACAATACCCAGCATGCATTATGCAAATACATCATACAACCACTGTGGTGTCAACCAATTCTGACTGCTCGTCTAGCCGCTGATCTATACGCTAATAAATACAACTAAGCTAGCATTAGTATAACTCTTACCTTGGCTGTCGTAAAAGAACAGCGATTCTATCTTTATTCAGTTTTTAGCCTTTTAGTCAGAGAAAGTTTGACAAACTGAGGTAAAGTATCTAGATAGCTAACTTTCTAGATAAGTAGCTGTTAGCTTGACTCATTCGATGAGTCATTTCTGTCATTTGACTAATCCACTCTTTGACCATTTAAAAATAGTGACTACAAATGGCTACAATAAGCTAATAGGGTTCATGGCAGTAATGTGCCTTCCTTCTTTCTTCAACAGCTAACAACAAAAAATAATTCAAAACCTCCAAAAATTTACCTTAAAGCAGTTGTAGTTTTTCAAAAGTTCCTCCCACCTTCAAGATACATCATCAGAAGGGGGCTTTTCTAGCCTTCAAACTGAAAACTGTCTCATTCTAGAGACTAGTATGGCACCGCTGTAAATGCGACTAAGCAAGTTTACGACAGATCTAGGAATGGTTACATTTTTTCAATTTAACCAGAATACCCCTTTAAGGTGAGAGCAACAACAAAAAATATGATCATTGCACAACACTGCCATAATGCTTGCACAATCACACTACGGAAAAATGCTGTTTAAACTTAATACAGGTGAAATAAGTAAGTCTATGGTATTTCTGTTAATGTTCTGAATATCACCCATCTAAAAAGTTGAGCGCACTTTTTAGGGCCTCTTACCTTATTCCACACCTACAGAAGTTGAAATGAGGTCCTCTAAATTGTAGTTGGTGTATGTAGCCCTCATGGGCTTCACCTCCTTGAACAAACACAAAACAGCTGCTTCATATCCAGCTCAAACCTGCCAATTTTTTTTTCCTTTGAAAAGGAATTAATTAGAGAGTTGAAAGCTGACACGGTGCCTGTGTGAAGCCGTTCTGTTTCACACTCTGACTGCTGAGTTTCTTCCTGTTCCTTTCTCAACCCCTGACCCACCCCTATCGACATGGCCCGTATTTTTTAAAAACTCATGGAATCATTTCTTCTGTGGGAAAAAAAGCAGATTATTTTTTAACAGGAATTAAAGGGACTCCTGCTTTTGACTTGACACAAGGCTGTTTGAGAGGACCCGGTCAAATATATGCACAAATTCATTCTTGAATTTTGCTCATACTTGACAGCCCACTTGCTAGAAACGGCGGCATGTTGAAACTAGCTGCCTGTTTGTTTGACACAGGCAACAGAACCTGTGGTTTTGCAGACTTCCTGTTGTCTGCCAGCAAAAAAGAGAACCACGCTGTAAGACAGAGGCGAGCTGTGCTAAGATGGGGCTGAATGTAACAACAAAAAACAGAAATACATGGCATGAGAAAACTAAAACTTAAATGACGAGGGGAACATTTTTAGAAGAGGAATTCCACCATTTTTTCAAAATAATCTGCGTACTTCAATTGTTTAGGCGCACACACAGACATTTGCACCGTTTTAAAATGAAATGGTTAATTGCAAATAAATTTACTGACTTGGATTTCTTTCTACATGTCTACAACACAAGAAAATAAATACATACATTTTATTTACTATCCAAAATAATCATTAAACCTACACATCTTCTGAGGTTTTATATGTAATGTTGTTAATGAGTGGTAAATCTGGAAAAAATCATTTTCTTTGGGGACTATTTTGCCTTAAAACACCCTGCATGTACCTCTCTGACATGAATGGACTTTAAAAATCATGTTAAGCCAAAAACTTATCATAAAGCTATTACAAAACAGTGTCTCAGACATTAGTAATTGAGTATTCCTAACTATTTTGTGTATTACCATTTTTGAGTTAGCTATAGGAGTTAAACTCATTAGACGTCTGGTTCCTATCGCCACCGTGAACTACTCTGACTTTGTTTACATCTTAACCATTATATTAAAAACGTCTTCAACTTCAAATACTTCTAAACCTCATTGTTTTTGCGTCTATGCCTTTTAAGTATGATCTTGTTGACTGGTGTAGCCTATATGATCTGTTGGGCCCAATGACTAAGATGCTATCTCAAATAGCCAGTAAGAACTACTACAGATTATTAGATTGATACTAACGTTTATGATAGGTTTATACTTAAAATAGATGGTTCTTCAAGGGTTCTATAGTAAAGCCAATGGTTCTATTTAGAACCATGAGTTTTATATAGAACTATTTCATGTTTCAATCGTTCTTTGCATGGTGAAACCGTTCTTCAAGTTGATGGAGAATATGTTGTATGTGGTTCTGTAAAGCACCAAAAAGGGTTCTGCTATTGTTACAATGTCAAGCTTGTAACAGTAGAAGAAACTTTTTGGTGCTATATAGAACTATTTTCAAAAAGGTTCTATATAGAACCCATTAAAAATACCCATTGCCTTTAATAAAGAACCCTTTTGTTTTTAAGTGTGAATGGATTAGAGCTAAGGAAACAAGCCCCTGACATATCTTCACTGGAAAACTAGCAAATGGTCACCTCAAAAAGAATGAACCATTTTAGAAGTAGGTGCCTTGTCCTTCTACCTCATGCTGTTGGTGTACCAGGAAAAGCAGGCTTTTGCTGTATAGCTACACAGGACTGTATTACAGGACTTGTCTATATTACAGATTTTGGACACTATAATCGTTTTTCATTGTCCTGCCAGTGGCTTCAATCGCTAGGGGACCCCAGTGTGGCTAGCCACAGGAGGGTGTGCGAGTGTACTGCTGCCACATATCTAGCTGGCTAGTTAGATTAATGTGGCGCTCAGGATGTTGCAGCAGCAGCAGCCTATTACAGGCAACGGGCCCAATCCAAGCCGGGGGCTCGGGTTGAATGCTCACCCAGGAATGCATCCCTTAAACCCGGTCCATCCACAGCATCGCCCCGACGGCGAGTCGGGACTGGAAGGGGCAGAAAACGGCCACGAAAACCGAAGAGACATCGGGGACATTCTGCAACAAATCATGACTATCACTGACCAAAGTTTAGACGAAGCTCAAGCAAAGTGAGTAGAAATTAAAACGCGTTTGGCTCCGTGCCCGAAAAACAAAGTTTGGCGAGAAAGCTGGCGTTAGCCAGCTCTGTTAACGCTACTTCAGCTAGTTGGGCAGCTTTTTGTATGCTTTTAAAACGCTTATGAGTTATTTAAGATACTGGAAAAGCTATTTCACTCTTATTCGAGCTGGTGAAAGCAAATGTACACCCTGTTTCAATGTTCCAGCCTCGTTAAATTAAGCAGCTGTATTGTTTACATGGTTGTTATTGTTGTTAGCTTGTTAGCTAGCTCGTCCACAACCAACTTATTTTTGTAGCTATGTTTAAGAGCGTCAGACCAGTGTTAGATTTAAATGTGTATATTATTTTCAGCAGTAAAGTTTCTTTATTTCTTAACCGACCCTAAATGACAACATTGGATACAAATTTCCAGCAAGGCAGACACTATCTTAGCAACGTAGCTAGCTGTCACGTAGCTGAAGTCAGCTTCGTATTCCAATTTTCCCGTTCCACCTTAAATTGTCCGGCAGTTACATTATGGCACCTGAAGCGCTAGAATGTAACAACTGCACCATTTAAGGTGGAACGGGAAAATTCAAACAAGAAGCTGGCGAATATGCTGCTAACAAGCTATTGCTCTGTTCATCGTCAGCCAAATAAATACCGTATAAACTCAACGAACGTTTTGTTTACGAATGAAATTCACTTCTGCGATGCATATAATGCGATTTTGAGATGAATGAAACTGATTTTAAGCCAGTTTAAACGCGCTGTCCTGCTGGCGGTTGGCTAACGCAGTTTTGTTTCTTGTCCCCGCAGAAAACATGCGTTAAACTGTCATCGGATGAAGCCGGCTTTGTTCAGCGTGCTGTGTGAAATTAAAGAGAAAACCGGTAAGTGAAGTTTATCGCAGTTTTTGGTGTGCCAAGTTTCGGGTCCCAACTTTAAAAGTTGCTGGTTGAATTTGGAGCAGGCCGTCAGCGAGCGGCGCCATGTTGAGCTGCGCGATTCAGAACAAAGCGAGAATTTCTGCTTCACCAGAAAAGAAACAATAAATCCGCTTTTCCTCCTCAAACTACTAAGTTTTACTGATATCTAATGCTTTTTCCACATGTCGGTTTTACCCGCTCGCGTTCACGTTAACGTTACATCGCTTCCTTGCGTAATAAATGAAAGCGGCTGTTTCGCTTTAGTGCAGTAAACTGTGCATTTGATTAACTAGATTAGGAAAAGTTTCGGGGAAAACTTGGTTAAATTTAACTTATTTTCTCTAACACAGCAGTAATCAAGTCATTAAGTCATTAGTACTGTGTTAGAAATTCACTTTGTATGTCATTCCGTGCTCGTTCAGATCACCACAGTGTATGTGTATGCAAATAAGGCGTTTATGGCTTTGATTGAATACGATTATATTTTCCATTCATTCGACATCCTTCACTCCTGTCATTCTTTCGTGACCCAATTATTAATAACATTTTGTGATGTGCTTTAAAAGGTAAAACAAATTATGTCTGTTTTATTATCTTTTTTACCATCCGTAACATGGTACTTTTATTATCTTATATGAGATTTAATTTTTAGTATTTTATTTGTTATTGAACATTGCTGAATTGGTCCAGTTACACATTTGGACTTATTCTGTTTTTACTGTAATTGGAATTGCTTAAACCAGCTTGGATTTTCTTGGTGGGTTTATTGCAGTGACTATGTGAGGCTGATATAAGGACACAGGAAGGCAGACTGTGTTACTGAGGGGCAGTACAGCCGATGCAAATGTCAGATGAACAATTTCTGCAAAAGCACTACTAATTAATGCGTTTTTGTATTTATGGTTGACTTTTATGCTGGCTCATTTTTACTGAACTAAGATAATAACTATGCTATTGGGACTGGATGATATATTGGAAGGGATATTTGTGAACTTGGCTCACTTTTTTGTTCACTGTTGTACATTAAATCATGCAATATGCTGACAGGCATACGTTTTTGACAAAAATCTGTGCAAATAATGCTAATGCCTTTTCTTTGTAGCCATAAATCCTGTGTATTTGGTTGTATGCTGTAGTAGATTTAATCTATTTTGAGTCTGATTTTGTTTCTGTGTAGCATTTATAGTATGTGGTTGCTTAGATTAAATTAAAATAAAATTCCACATGTTGTTCTAAATGTCTACGTAATTAAATTAAGATGCAGACAGTCATTCTGAGTGGTTCGGTGTGAAATGCTCCGTTCTAGAGGAACACAGACAGTCAGAATTGTTCACGGTGGTGGTGAGAGGAACCAGGGGCCGTATTCCTGTCTTTTTGTCTTAAATTAAGATCTGACAGATCAAGATAAGATTTTACACAAACTCGTATTCCAGAAGCAAATCTTATCCTAAGTTTGGAATCTTATCCCACAGCAACTTGTCTTATCTCTAGTTAGGAAATCTTAACTTACTCGATCAGAGTCGACAACTGTCAGTTTCCCAGCAACGATGATACATACGAGCACAGCTGAAGCGTAAACACGTCATCAAAATAATCAAGTTAGTTAGCCAAGCAGCTAACGTTAGCTACCGTTACTGATGTAAAAGGGTGAAGGAAAACTAAAGCTTGATAAACTTGAGAGTTGTAAATATTGTGTCAGCGCTTCATGCTGTTTATCAGCGTCGCTGCTGTCCAGTTTCAGTTTTCCAAACGCTTTAGCCGAGTGCACTTACGTTATTCCTCCTAATAAACAGACACGTTAAGCTTTGTCTCCTCATTATTCATCACCGTCACTGTAATATTGTATCTAACGAGTTTTATCAACATTAACACACTAAGGTAATAAGAGGGGGCGGTGGAGGTCGTGTCTGCAGTGTCTGGGGTTTTAAACCGCTGTTAGGAAAAAAACCCTCCTTTGTCAAAGCACCATTTTCGATGTAGATGCATGTAACATCATTATGGTAGTCATAGTGAACTATGCTGACTATCACTGCATAAAACAATAAAAACAGTTAAAACAGAAATTAAGACATCTCTGGGGTTCTTAAAGTTAGGACAGAAATTTTGTCCAGTTAGGGTGTTTCTGTAATACTGTTTTCTTATCTGGAGTTAATGATAAGATTATGAACTTAAGAACTGTTGTTCTATAATAGCTTCTGTCCTAAATTCAGTCCTAATTGAAGTTGTTGTGGTGACTAAACAGATAAGATTTCAAGTTGAGGAGATACTGTAATGTCTGAACAGGTTAATTCCACTAAAAGCTCACAGAAAAGATCACTTAAAATGATGAATTATTACAGTCACATTGCCTGATGGTTGGGACAATGTTAAATGATAGTTTTGGCCTAATTGGTGTTTTTAAAATTCGTTCATGGTGAAGAGGTAAATGCAGAGCAATGTGACGAAAAATAGTCCTCAATGAAAACTTATTTTTTCAGACTGTGTCATCATCATCAACATTCCAGATAAAAACTTAGACACATGTAGGTTAGGTTCATTGGTGATGATCATGACCCCTGGTTCCTATCACCACCACTGTAAAGAAATCTGTGGAGCGGTGTGATTTCACTTGGAGCAGCTTTTCAGAAAGTATATATGGTACTATATATTCTATATGGTTCTATGGTCTTCTATTGTTACAGTGTCAAGCTTGTAATAATATCAGAACCCTTTTGGTACTATATAGAATGCTTTTTAAAGAAGGTTCTGTATAAAACCATATACAATACATTCTCCATCAATCTGAAGAACCATTACACCATACAAAGAACCCTTTAATCATGCACATGGTTCTTTGAGTGTTCATGGTTCTATATAGAACCATTTTCTTTAAAAAAAAAGAAAGAACCATCATTCTATGTGTAGCATGAATAGTTAATGAGTTATTTGTTTATTATTATGTAATTCATAAAATTAAGTACCTAGTGTTGTAAGAATGAATCATATGGAGTGGTGTGGGTTTTCACTAATGTGTGGGCAGTAGGGGTGTAACAGTTCTGAAACTGACCAAACGGAGATATAAATGTCCGCGGTCTCATCTCATGGTTCCAGAAAATGGAACCGCAATACCTCCCTTACCCTAAACACAACCAACTGCCACCGCATTCAGATAATTTTTTTTATTTTTATTTATTTTTTTGTTTATTTTAACTGGTCCCAAGTTATTTGATTGTTTGTTTGGTTGTTTGTTTGTTTGTTTATTTGTTTATGTTGCGTAGGTAATTTGTAAAGTCAGGTTAATCTCCTTTGTTCTTTAGTGTTCCATATCATTGGCAATTTAATAAAACCCTTTTTTTTTTTCCACCCATGCCCCCCCATCCAAAAAGTTGGAGCTGAGTGATTACAGAACACTTTGAGTCAGGACAGCCAATCAAAATGGAGCTCATTTACTTAATCAGTCTTAGAGGCACAGTAACAAAAACAGCTTGTTCAATATTGTTGGACAAACAAACATTAAAAAACAATCATGTAAAAATGAATTATGACTCTTTTTTGTTACTAAACCTATATAAACATTATAACTGGACTAAATAATAACAAAGAAGAAAATTGTAAAATGTATGGGCTCTTTAAGTGATGTTTACTAACGAATGTCTTGGTGGTGTTTTCAGGTCTGTCTATGCGAAATACCCAGGAGGAGGAGCCACAGGACCCACAGCTTGTGCGCTTGGATAACATGCTTTTGGCCGAAGGTGTGGCTGGGCCAGAGAAAGGGGGCGGAGCCGCTGCAGCCGTCTCTGCGGCGACCAGCTCTGGGGGCATGTCTCCGGACAGTTCTCTGGAGCATTCGGACTACAAACAGAAGCTGAGCCAAATTCGCACAATATACCACACAGAGCTGGAGAAATATGAGCAGGTACATTTCGTCCTGTCAGCCGTCAATCACAGCCCCCCACAGCTGCCCGCTCTCAGGCTATGTTTAGAAAGCAGCTTCTAATGCTCCACATTTGTTTTTCATGGGTAGTTTGTTTTATTCAATTAAATACATGGAAAAATAAACAAAAACTTAAATAAAATTAATGAGAGCCACGTGAACACTTTTATAAAGAATACAATATAATATATTATATTATATAATTAAAAAAAGATGTAGCATTGTTTGTTAATCACCTTAAACATGCTAGTTGACTGATTTTCCTTGGTGATCTGATCGAATACGAGAAGGCCTGCTTGTTTCTTCTTGTTTAGCTGGAAGTCATGCACCTCATGAAAATCAGTGTGGATTAAATGCAAATGGAAAGGCTCAGCTTTCATGTACATTCCTGAGTGCGAGAGATGGCTGCTGATTTTTGATCTTTGCGTACATAGAATAATTGTATTCATCTTGATGTGAGGCAAAGTTCATCCTAGTTGAGCAGTGTTACGCAAAATCTTCCACGTTTCCATGTGTTAAAATGAATCAGGTTTGGGGGAGGGGGGCGGTCATTACTAGCTTTTTATAGCTGTCGGAATATCTCCAGAATGAGCTGCACAAGTCAGTTAGAAGCATTAAGAAACTGAGCAGATGTACAAAACATGGCAGCCGGCAAGCAAAGCATGAACACTAATCTGCATGTGTGCATGATTTATTTTTCAGGCATGTAGTGAGTTCACAACTCACGTAATGAATCTTCTGCGTGAGCAGTCGCGCACACGGCCCGTTTCTCCACGCGAGATCGAGCGCATGGTGGCCATCATCCACCGCAAGTTCAGCTCCATCCAGACCCAACTCAAACAGAGCACGTGCGAAGCCGTCATGATCCTCCGCTCCCGCTTCCTGGACGCCAGGTGTGTGTGTGTCTGTGTTCATGCGCTGTGTGTATGTGCAGTTATAAATATTTACACTCGTTACAAGTATGTGACTTTTTTGCAAGGCTCACTGCACTGCACAGTTTAGCATTTAGCCTGCTCTGCTACATGAATATATTGTTGTATGTACACTCTAAAAATAAAGGTTCTGTATGGGTTCTTTAGTAAAGTAAATGGTTCTCCATTGAACCGTGAACACTCAAAAAACCCTTTGCGTGATTAAAGTGTTCTTTGCATCATTAAATCGTTCTTCAGAATGATGAATGTGCTGTCAATGATTCAATATAGAACCTTTTCAAAAAGGGTTGTATATAGCACCAAAAAGAGTTCTTTTATTGTTAAGATGTCAAGCCTGTTACAATAGAAGAACCCTTTTTGGTGCTATATGGAACCCTTCTTTAAATTGATCTATATAGAACCATATGAAACGCACTCTTCATCAATTTGAAGAACCATTTTCTTTACTCACTACCACTTCTTTGCCCTTTAAAGAACCATCTTTTTTAAGTGTGAAGTCAATGAACAAAAACGTGTCTCATGACTGAAGTTTGTATCTTAAGTTTTACATTAAAGCTGGTTTACTGGATTGACAGCAATGATCATAGTGGACTTGGTGGTCCAAGTTAATTTCCATTGCGGGTGAAATAACTTTGATAGATAAACATAAATCTTGTGTAGGATTGGCAACTCAGCAGCTACACTGTTTTGCTAGCCTGCTATCTCTGTTTATCTCTCAGCTCCACGTAGAGTGACTGGGACATCATTTCTGCACTCGGTTTTTCCTGCTTTTACAAAACGTTTCATTTGAAACATTAATAACTTGAGTGTATTTAGTTTACTTTAGACAGTGTCAATGACAGAAACTGTATGTTTATATGAGACTGTGCGGTTTGAGGCAAGTGTGTGATTGAACACCCCGTACTGTGTGATGTTTGATGCATTTTAGAAGGTCATGTCTTTACTTGCCTGTTTTAATCCCGGCAGGCGTAAGAGACGCAACTTCAGCAAACAGGCCACGGAGGTCCTGAACGAGTATTTCTACTCGCACCTCTCCAACCCTTACCCCAGCGAGGAGGCCAAAGAGGAGCTGGCCAAACAGTGTGGCATCACTGTGTCTCAGGTAGCGCTTTTTATCTGGCAACAGCATCTCCTTAGTTTCTACTTCTACCTATCACCTTCTCACCTGATTCTTTTTCTGTAAATCAATGCCCTTTTGTTTCTTCATGGTTCAAAATACCAAAATAAAAGTCCAACTTAAATTTGAGCTTTGGAAAACGCACATAAGCACACTAAAGATTATTATCTGTTCTGAATGAAAGAGAAAAATATATTAAATTAAGCACCAGCAAATTATCAGTAGCTTTGAGTTTCATTTTGGCTCTTGACTGTAACAGGTGTCCAACTGGTTTGGCAACAAGAGAATCCGCTACAAGAAGAACATCGGCAAGTTCCAGGAAGAGGCCAACCTTTATGCCATGAAGACGGCCATGGGGGCCACACAGAGAGAGGGGTCTCCGCACACTCCAAACTCTACCGGTTAGTTCTGACATCAGAACACACCATTACCATAAGGGAGCTTAATAGAGTTATTCTGTTCTTGTTTTACTGAAAATAACAATTATCTGGTTATTCTGTTGCATTGTAATTACTTTAGAATAAAAGTCTTAAAGTCATCCTTGATTGAAAATCAGCAATACAAGTGTCAGCTTAGTGGGGACCAACTAGCATAATCTGATTTGCATTATGTTAATTAACCCATATTAGCTTTTCATTATTAGCTTGTTATCAGTAAGGTTATAATGCTTAGTTCATAAGTAGACATGTAATGTGCTGTGAGAATAAATAAAGTAGAATTCACTTATCAATGATACATTGTATATATTATATATCAGTGTTGCTATATTCAGTTTCTGCTGTAAAATTACACCATTAAAATGGAAAATGAGCATGTGTGTTTTACAGATAAATTTTTTTATTTATTTTTTTTGTCCCACCCATCTATACCAACACACACACACACACACCCTCACACACACCTCTCTCACAGGCTCAGGGTCCTTCTCGCTCTCAGGGTCAGCTGATCTCTTTCTTGGAGTTCCTCCAGTGAATGGAGAACAGCCTGGCTACCACATGGGAGCTCAGGTTAGACCTTTTTAAATGTCATTTTGGTGTTCAGTTGCCCTGAGTTGCATGATGTCATTCCAAGTGCATGCATGTGTGCATGCACATTGAACCATTGTTTTATTTTGTGTGTGAAATGGCTTAAAGAAGAAGTCCAGCCTTCTTCAATCCAGTATCCATTTTCTGCATCTGTAGCATACAGTTAATTGCCATGGATGAAATTTCTCTGTACTTTGAAAAGAACAGAAAACCTGTTGGCTCAAAACACTCATAATCAAGGATGTACAGCGCGGTAACATTGTCACCCATGTGAAGAGAAATGAATCCTGCACAAATACAAGAAGGTCACTGTGACCCGTGCGAAAAGCCGTGTGTGTGTGTGCTGTTCATGTCTCCTAGTAAGTCCTAATGCTCATAGAAGTTGCATAGAATTTTTTGTAGTCAGCTATTCATAAATTGTTCTCACTATGTGGTGTGTGTGCAAGATCTAACATTTCCTCACTACCCAAGCCATTTCCTCAGGGGTGGTCATGCAAACGAAGAATTACGATGTAGGTTAAGTTGTAGTGTGTTTATGGTAGCTGTAGTCCATCAGGTAGTTTAAACACTATAGAACAAGGCCAAATATTTGTAAACAAAAGTGTTTTACGAAGAACAAATGCCCAAAAATTGTTCAGTTTGGGGCTGTAATGCCATATATAAAGCCAGCAACAATTTGGGATTTTATCATTTATCTGCTGGAAAAAAAAAAAACCCTGAAGACATTCTTTTTAGAAGTAATTGATTTAAGTTATAATTCACATAATTATATAATATTGAGCCTTACCTTCAGATAATAAACCATTTTTGTTCCCATTTTTTGACTTTCTTTGACTACAACCATTTGTGAATTAGTGAGATCTTTCTGGTGTGAATTCTTCTCAATGCACAAGAACTCTACTTGAGTGCTTACAGCGCCACCTTGTGTAGGAAATATTATGGAGAAAAGTAATTCTGTACATTTCACTAAATTACATTAATCCTAATAAGCAGATCAGCTAAAGCTTTTAGAATGCCAGTTTTATCTCACTGCTACAATTTTGGTTTGTGCTACAACACTAGAAACATTTGTAATGCCAGTGCTACCTGCTCAATCAGTTCATGCACAGCCCTGATTGTAATAGAAGCCAATGGGCAGGGATCTTCTATCGTAAGTGTGTTCTGATTAAACAGGCTTTCTGTTCCTTTACTAAGTACAGGAAGATTAAATTTGTGGTATTTGTCTGCACACTACAGATGCGGCAGATGGAGAGTGAAAAATGCTGCTGTTTTCTGTTAACTGGCATAAGAAAGGAGTTGTATGTATGTATGCGTGTGTGTCTGTGTGTGTATGCACGCACTTAAACTTCCTTGTCCTCTCTCTCTCTGGTAGGACTCGCTCTCTCAGTCCCGCTTTTCAGAAAGACTCTATAGTCCCAGAGAGAGCCGGGTGAGGAGCTCATTACATGCATGCTCATACTAGTAGAGTCATGATGGTCAACTGTTGCTCATATGAGTAAACTCGTACTGATTGTGCTGGTTAGAAGAAATACTCCAGTGATTTTCAACTTAAGCTTTATCTGCTGCATCTGTAGTAAATGTTCAATCACCATGGACAACAGTTTCATTGCAGAACAGAAAGAAAAACCTGTTCACTTAAACACATTGAATTTTCTGTTTAGGGAAATGCATCCAAATAATTGTCCAAAGTAATGTACTAAGCAGATGGAGATTAGATTGAAAAATGTTGGAATATTTCTTTAAAAGCTGATCGGCTGTTTTACAGATTCATATGCTTAAAGCAGGAATTGCACTACACGACTTTTACCCTGATTCTCAGTCTGGCCGAGTCTGTGCTAATTGGCTCTAGTATGCAGATTTTTGGGTCAGTCGGAGTCCACAATTGTAGAGACAGTCGAGTAGTGTGTGAGGGGAGCAGACTCAGATTTTTGGCCTCCCAATCGTGTTTCAGAGCAGTCGGAGTTTATTAAACATGTTGACGTTTTTTTTTTTCAACCCGACTCTTGAGTGTGATCTAGTGTAAACTGGCTAACAACTCAATCTGAACGGATTGCTGCAACAGCCAATAAAAACCGAGTGTGCAAGATGGAAATACAGCAAGTAAACAAAGAAAAATATTGTATAGTCTCTCACATGTGGAGCAAAGCTTTTTAGTGAGCTGAGTTTAAGGCACGAGCACAATCGGGTTTATGTGCATTTAAAAACAAAAAAATACCACACTGATTACATGAAATCCGTGATTCTCACTTAAACATGTTTGCCTGTTGCTTCTTTACTGTGTCGGCGCAAACGGCAGAGAAAACAGCAGCAGCAGTAGTTTGTTTATTTGCGTCTCCTAGTGACGGGAGAATGCGAGAGTTTGTGAGAGTTCACACGAGTTCAGCTCTATTCGGTTAAACAACGGCTTAAAAGTTAAGTAGTGTGTGATTCCTAATCGTGTAATGTGTGAGCCACAATATTCCATTCGCCAAAAGCAAATCTGCAAAAAACCAGTCGGATAGTGTGAGATGCCCAGTCTTTTTATAGTCTGTTAAGACTTTGAAAGTCATGTAGTGTACTCAAGGCTTAAATGACTTCAGAAATGCTTGTGTATGCAGAGGTGGGGAATAATATCTTGTTTAACTTGCTTACAAGTACTTAAGCTCAATTTCCTCAGGCTTATACTAGGCCTGACACGATCATAATATTTTAGCTGACTGTTAACTGCCATGCAACAGCTGAAGTAGAAAGTGGCTGATTAGCAGTCTTGTTTTTGTCTAGCTGTCAATACTTACTAGCTCCGAACTGTTACCGACACAGCTCAAGTTCAAATACAGTCGTATCCAAAGGTTTGAAGAACCTTACAGTTGTACAACCTCTGCAGATTTTAGTGCATTATTTCTATTTATTTGCTGAGTTAAACTTTTTGGGAACAAATTTAACTTGTGTACGGAATTGTGCAGAAGTGTGTTCTCCGTAGAGGATGTGTTAACTTATTTTCACTTAGAAAATCAACAAAATATGTAATTTAAACACTGGCGCCCAAATGTTTGCATAAGATAACTTGTTCCAAAGCTAGACTCCTAACTGGCTGTCTGTTGTGGTCAGTAAACGTACCCACTTCCTGCACGTTACAGTAATTTCTGGTTTAAGCCACTCCCACTTTTGGTTTGATTAAGGTGTTAGGGTATCAGTGTTAGTATCTGTCAAAAACGTTTTAATGATACCTAACCCTAAATCCAAATAAATTATATTACCAGTGAATTAAATAACCTAATTTAATAGTATTTTCATTAGCTGATTAGCACTGGGTATCTGTTTGAAATGCACAAAATGTGCTCGCTGCTTTCAGTCATGAACAGACTATTCAGGATAAGTCACATTTCCAGTTTAATCTGCCACCAGTATTTTTTGTCCAATTTTACAATCTCCCCAAAAATATTTGGACGCATCTCAGGAGTATACAGGGGAGTACAGCATTCTCACGTCAAGTTTCACTTTCATAAACATCTAATCGGTCAGCCTCATTTTTCTGCATCCACACCATTCATACAAATGGCCCCATAAATTTTTGGACCTGATAGTTTTGGTAGCTACTTTTACTTCCCCTTGTGTCAATATTTCATTCAGGTAACTTTTTGTTTAGGACTTGTATATGGCTTTAGGCTACTCTTGCCACCTCTTGATTGTTGACTTGGTTTGGAAAGGTGCATGGAGAAGGACTTTTAAGAGGTCATGGTACATGGTGGAACCTTTCCATGAGTCACTGCCTTTGCTGTTTCTTTTAGAGTTGCATCTAAAGCTTCTCCTATTCCTGCGTTTTTGTCCAATTGATGGAAATTCTACCAAAATGCAAAACTTAAAATTCCTTTAAATGAATGATTTGGTTAAAAGGTGTATTTGATCATCTGGGAATGTGTTCAAATTTTGCTTCTTTAGTTTAGAACTGGAGCGACAAGGCTAGCATTGCTAACAAACACTTGAAGTCCGTAGGCACCCAAATAGCCCAAATTGTTTCTGTAAAAATACATCACCACAACGTCTCTTAAACCCCATCCAGGTGTTCAGTGAGGCCACATTAGGCTTGCCGATGTCGTTTAAGACGCAGTATAACTTCTTATGAGTTATTTAAAAAGAACAGCCACTTTAGACAAGAGGGTCTGTCTTCACAAAGCACCTCAGGAGCAGCAGTGCTGATCTAGAATCAGTATTTGTAATGATGACCCAATCTGATCCAAGATCAGTCCTGCTTTGTGAATAGCAGCACTGATGTTGTCCAAAATGTTGATGTTGTCTTCTTCATGAAATCCCTGGATGCAGTTTGAGTGTGTTGAGAGAAGTTTTGGGGATGTATTTACAGAAAATATTTGGGTGACTATTGACTTCTAGCGTTTGTTAGCAACGTTAGCCCCGTAGCTCCGGCTCTAAACTAAAGAAGCAGAATTTGGACGCCAAACATCATGTCTCAGCTGATCAGCTACATCTGGGAAAAGTGGAAAACCGTGTAACTTTGATTTTTCACTGAACGATTCCTTTAAGGCATGAATTAGGTGCTGTAGACAAGTGGTTATTGACATTGCGGTTATGTTCTGTCTTTCTCCTTGTGTGTGTATGTTAGACTAATGGGAACTGGCAGGAGCAGAACACACCTCCCTCTCCACCTGGAAGTGAACACTCTGAAAACTCGGACTAATGGCTAACCTCCGCCTAGGAGAAAGAGATCTGGACGAAGGAGAAGACGGAAAGAATGATGGTCACTCTTCTGCCCAAGTGCAGTTTTGTTTTTGTTGTTTGTTTTTTTTTAATCAATAAGCGCATTATTGATTATTGTACATCATATTGTCTGGAGAGTGTGCGTGTGTGCGAGAGAGAGGAAATAGGTTTTTGGTGGGTTCATCATGTATTTGGCTGTTTTTTTTTTTTTTCAGTTTAGTTTTCAGTTCATTTTTCATCACTTCACTACTTCCACTACATGTTACTGCAATATTTGGGTTCTGAAGAGGGAACTTTTTAAACTGCATTAAGACTGCTTTCTTTATGACTATAGTACTATTGTTATTGTTATCACTGCTATTCTAATCTATATTGTTTCTTTAAAGCTCAGATAGAGGTGAATTGGCATGGGTAAAGGGGGCAATAGAGAATAATCCAAAGATTGTTTGTTTTGTTTTGTTTCTTTTTTGTGTGTGTGTATTTCTCTTTTTTACTGTGTGTATCTATTATATGAATGGGGTGTGTTTGCTTGGTCTTTATTTACGGTTTGAATGCGTATATCAACAGTGCTGTCTTTCTCTGTACAGTGAAACACCTGTATTCTCTACCTCTTTTACAATAAAGACTGTCTGTGTTACACATTCAGTATCTCTGGGAGAAGGCCTTTCATTCCAGAGTGTGCAAAAGTTTGAACATGCCTGGTCAAATGACGTATATTGGAAAAATAAAACCTAAAATGTGCCATAGCTTTTGCACAGGCCACAATTTTATTATTTTTCCCCCAAAATATTAAATTATAGAGCATGTGTGCTTCCTTTCACTTAAGAAAATAAACAAAATGTTTGAAAGGGGGAACCAAACTTGTGCATATGACCGTATACAAAGTTGTCCCATGCATGCGAAGTGGCATTATCAGCATATTACAGATATCTGGTTGGTGAAACATACACATAACAGTTCTCCACTCTTTTTTTTGTTTGTGTATTTATTTAGTCATTTATTTGTATTGTAGGACTGTCATATTGGTGTCTTGCATAGGTTCACATTTGAAATGTTCATACATACAACACTGGTCACTTTGTTAGAATCCTCTCCCTTGTAGCTCCACCTTGCAGGTGTACAGGGAGATTAGGCATGTACGAGCCATAATACGATGTACAGTCGTGCCAGAGTTTGGACACTGCAGTCAAATTACGTTTTGTTAATTTTCCAAGCAAAAATAAGTATATCCTCTACAGGCAACAAACCTAAATGTGGCATATTTTCAAATTTTAGTGGACAGCTTTTACTTATTTGCTGATTTTAACCTAATGGAAACATTACCATATTGTATGTTTTTCCAAATGTGTTAAAATTCAGCAAATAAACAAGTAATTGTGCAGCAAAATGTGCAGAAGTGTGTTCTCTGTGGACGAAATGTTTACTTTTCGCTTAGCAAATCAAAAAACGTACTTCGACCAGGAGTGCCAAAACTTTTGCTTATGACTTTATGTTTGGGTTTACCTGGGACATATTTTAAAACACTAGAGCAGCAACTTTCAGGACGTTCCAGTTTTTGGTGTATTTACTCGTAGTTAACTAAACTGATGTAACTGATTGACCACCTAGCGTCATACCTACCAGTGATTACAATATCCTGGACTGGAAACTGTATTCAAGGTCTGGACCTGTGCACTAGAGGGCAGTATGAACACACATTGGTCGGTGGGTCAGATGCTCAGGTAGGGGGTTACAGATGAAAGGAATTTGGACATGAGTGTTGGGAATACAAGGTTCTTAAGCCAAAGTGACACCCTCGTGGTCCTGCAGTTCACAAATGTGCATGCACCCATGATCGTGAAGCTGCAGGGTGTCCCCTCTCATTGTGGCACGCTCCCTTTGTGCACCCTAACTGTGGCTTTGGTGAGGACCATAACGATGTGGACACAGTGCCCAAAATTCCTTGAGATACAAATGAACACCAATCAGTGGAGGGTTTTCTTTATAGCTGTCTGTCCAGCATGGGGTAAGGAAGATATTTAGATGTGACTCAAAATGCATTGACGCCGAAGAATCTTGCAGTTTCTTGTCCTTCAGGTCTGTACATTGTAGATGTCCCCAAAATGTGGATAGTAGCCAACTGGTCACCAACCTTTCCCCTGGAGATCTACTTTCATGCAGAGTTTAATTTCAACCAGGATCTTGCTGCTTTCTTACCCAACAAATGCATCTGATCGAGCCAATCAAGCAGGAGCGCAAACAATTCCTGTTTAATAAGTTGGTAGTCAAACAGCTGATTATCAGAAGGGCTACAGTCTGTAATTGTACACATATGTTGTTATTTACTTTATTGATGGGAAATTTGTTACCTAACTATGCCCAGTCTGGATGCAGCACAGTATCGGCAGCAGAGCAGTGCCACCTGGGGTAGTCGGGGTTTAGGTGCATTGCCCAAGGACACGACTACGTCTGGGATTATGAACTCGCAACCTTCTGGTCACTGGTTCACCTCACCAACCACAAGACTAACAGCCACCCCATTATAGAGGACTTATGATGTAGATCATACGTCAAGCTCCAGTCCTTGTGGGCCAAAACACTGCAGACTTCAGTACACTGCCTCATAAAACACACCTGTTTCAGCTCATCAGCTAATTAGGAAGACCTTCATGAACTGAATTCAGAGTGTTAGATGAGGGTAACTGCTAATCTCTGCAGCACTTTGGCCCGAAAGGTCCCCAGTTTGACATGCCTTATGTAGGTGGACCTTTATTGACTTTATTGTATGTTAATGTAAAGATGTTTTATTCCAAGTAATTCCAAGCTTTGCATTGTGTGTACATTTTATACATTATAAAACGTTCACACAGTGTAAAGAACTGTTGCCTTCAAATGGTGAAAAAAATTAAAGCTGCACTATGTAATTTTGGGTATTTGGAGACCTCCCTGGTGGAAATGTGTAACTGCATGCAACATGCAGTAGAACATTTTGTAATGTGTGTTGTGCTTTGGACCCCTTCCCTGAGTGGATGAATCTGATGATTGCATACACACTTATAGAGAACACAGTCATAACTTGTCCTCTGAGGATGAGAGTGAATTATCTACTATTGTCATCATATCTTCATCAGGATACTGTTAATTTTGTATCTGAGACATAACATCCAGCTGGACCTTCTTTTTGAGCCTGTGTGCATGTCGAAAAGTTCGTGGTTTGAAAAAGTATCAGAAAAAAACTTTTTCAAAAGTTTTTTTTGTCCTCCTGATTCAGTAATGCTACAAATCTTACATAGTGCAGCTTTAAGTTACTGTTTTGAGTTCATAGCCTCAATATGTATTTATAGCAATTAATACAGATATTTACATTTTGAAATCAAACAGACCCACCCTCTCTGTGTCTCACATAACAGTCTGGACCGACATGGGGTCATTACTGACCACCTCACTTGGGCCTTTTGACTCACAGCTCTTCTTGCTATCTTTCTCAGAGTCTGTCTGAGTCAGGCTGGATGCCGTCACTGCACTTTCACCCTTGGCTTGGCTGGAGCCTGCTTTGGGATGAGGCACGACCACTATCTCGACATGCTCATTGGCTTGTTTCTCTGGCTGGATGTGGGTGGACTGCTCAGGCTGGTTACCGCTGAATCGACGCTGCAGCGCGTGCTGAGTGCAGGAGAAGGAGCGCTGCCTGGGTGCTGGCTGAGGAGACAGGAAGTGGGGTGTTGTGGCCCGTGGGACGTCTTGTGATGCTTCCCTTTCTTCTTCTTCCGCTTCTGAAGTGACCTCCTGAAGCGTGCTGATTGGTCGTGAAGGCCTGCCGAGGATTCTGGGGCTGACCAGTGCTGTGGCCGACTGGTTGGGGGTGGGCCGCCAGCTTTGGGGTGAGGTGCACTGCCCTCTACTCATTTGCCAGTCGCTATAGAGAAGAAAAATACTGTGAGGCTTATACACAGCTTATGTTTTGTCCCAGACTATGTCTGTTCCTATCCTATTTTTATGGTACCAAATTACTTAATACTACAGAGTACTGAAAAATTACAAGTGGTTCAGTACCAAGTTTAAATTCCTAATGCTTGTTTCAAAATCTAGACTGGTGATTGGCTGTGTAAATTACATTCCTTATACATGTCACTGCCGACTTCTCTGGGCTCGAGCTAATCTGAAATTAACTGAAGCGAAGTGGAAACATGTATTGTGGTCTGATGAGTAAACTTTCAGACTGTTTATGGAAATAATAGAAATTTTATTCTTGGGGGCAAAGAAGAAAAGGACTATCCAAATTGTTACCAGCATAAAGTTTTCATCGTCAGTCTGCCATCATATGGGGGTGTATTAGTGTCTATGACATGTGTACCTTGCACATCTGTGAAGGCACCATTAATGCTGAGGATATATACACATTTTGGAGCAACATATGCTGTGTTCTAAAGGAAGTGATTTTTTAGGGGCATGTTTATTTTAACATGACAACAGCAAACCATAATCTGCAAGTGTTACAACAGCATGGTTGCATAATTAGTATGGGAGCTAGACTGGCCTGCCTGCAGTTCAACCCTGCCTCCCATTGACAATGTGTGGTGAACTATGAAGCATAAAATACAACAACAAAGCTCCTGCATAACCACAACAGTGGTTCCCAACCCAGTCCTCAGGGACCTCCCAACAGTCCACATTTTTGCTGTATCTTAGCTTCCAGCACTCTTGTACCAGGTATTCATCTCTTGATTGATTGTTTCAGATGTGTTAGGAAGTGTGATAGAGCAAAAGTGATTAAGTTGGGAATCATAGAAAATTGTAATGAAGGTCCATTTTCAAACATGATAAGATGTGGTCTGAGTTACACAGTGTTTTGGACATTCAATCTTGGAATAACCCTCAACTGCACAGTTTAGAGTCCAATACCCAGGATTTGGCTCATGAGGTAACTATCAAGTAATTTGGGGACTGAATCAGGTGCCTCAGAATGGACTGTTCTAATAGCAGTTTACCTGGGGGGAGGTGAAGACATCTCTCGTGGTACTATGACCCCAGAAAAGGAGGCACTTCTGCCTGGCAGACAAGGAGGAGATGCTGCCCATGGAGAATATAGGTAAGCACGGTCATCCCACAGCACTTCAGTGGCTGGGTCCATAGGAAACGGACTGTGGTGGACTCTGTGGGCCAATAGGAGCTCAAGCACCTGATGATGCATTCCCTCCCGGGCCACATCTATGGGCCTTCGCCCTCTGCGGTCAGTCAGCTCCTGATTGGCCCCATTTAGGAGGAGGAATCTGGCGGTCTCGTAGCAACCGTGAAGAGCTGAGAGAAAGAGAGCTGTCTCACCCTGGAGACGGAAGACAGTAGGTCATTAGCTGACCAACTTGTCGACTTGTCTATAGTGGTATATATGAATAGATGTCATTGATGCAAACTCTTCCGTAGCACCCCTAGTGCTTTTTTCCTGTGGTCATCTGTACAACCTAGCTGAAGTGCAGAGGGGAAGTTGTGGACAGCCTGCAGCTTACTAATGTGAGCGAATGCATGAGTTCCAAGCCAGGTCCATGAGGTGATTTTCATTTAAAATGGTAATTTTTTTGGTCTTTTTTTGTTTTATTTACCTTGTGATCCTGCAGATCCACCGCAGCACCGTAGCGGATCAGCGTCCGAGCCAATGAGAGGTGATTTACTGAGCATGCCCAGTGCAGGGCGGATCTCCCTGGTAGAGAGAATGGATTTAGAGAGGAGGGAAAAAGAAAAGAGCAAAAAAAGCAGAAAGGATTCCATTATATACAGACAGACGGAGAGCAGAATGCAGGAGTGTTAGGGACCCAGAACAGAAAAGAGCCTCAAGTAAAGGGAGCAAGAGAGCAGGAATGGAGTCCATTTGAAAAAGGTCGGAGTGGATGTGAGTGGTTATTGATGGTGGGAGAGTGAAAGTGAGACAGAAAAGCAGGGAAGGTTAATATGAAGCATCCACACTGAAGACGCTACGGCACATTAGCTTTGTTCAGAATCACTGTCGAGTATCAGAGGTTCTAAAGGGGTCAGTGAAGAAGATGCAGGTGCAATGCGTTAAGAAGCAGTGAGGAGGACCCCAGTACATGGGATGGGGAGAAGGACAGAGGGAGAGGAGAAAATGGGGAGACGAGAAAAATGCACACATTACTCCCCATCTATGAAATGAGACACCATCCATTTGTGACCTTTAAAACCCCAGTCAGGTATCTCTGCCACTGCCAAGACAATTTATAATGATATGTTTTCCCTTACCCCAGGGTTGTCTAAAGTCCAGCCCCAGGGTCAAATGGAACCTACAGACAGCTTTTAAATGGGACCTTGCTTTTAGAGTGTGTTACAAGTGGCCCGCCAGACAATATGTTGCAGTTTTTTCTTTCACCTGATGGTGGCAGCACTGCTGTAAAATTACAGTGGAATGCGCTGCACTGTGGTAACAAAGTTAGCTAAAGTTAAAGAGCCTTTCTTCTCTGACTAGACCTGCAGCTTCATTTACTGAATCACATTTAGTCAAGATTACAGCCATTAAGCACAAACTTAACCCTGAAAACTGACTTATAGCTGGACTATTATCCAGATTTATACACATTTAAGGGGTCATTGCCAAACTCTCAGAATGGGTGGCTAGCATGACACTCAGTTCAGCTAAGTGCTCTAAATGGTTATATTTTTCATATTTTTAAAAGTTCATATTTTGAATAATTTATGAATAATGTTTTGGCCCTCTTGCTTCACCCCAAATATAGTTGATCATCCAAGAAATGTTAGAAGTTTGCTTCTTTAGCTTAATACTGGAGCTATGAGGCTGATGTAGCTAACAAGCTTCTACCACACCCATTAGTACCATGCTAAATCATTGAATGCTTTCCTCAAACTGCTTGAAAATGATTACATAAGCTCAAACAGACTTTCTTATGTGGTTTCTAACATTGTACCGCTCACTGTTATCTACAAAAATTGACAAAAGTGCATATGATACTCTGGCTCCAAGATGGCTGCTAATGTTTTTAGCTGCACAACATACATTTTTTCTGTTAATGTGAAAATATGGAGATGCTGGTTAACTTCCTAGGTAGCTAACTGATAACAGCTAAATTCGTTCTTCTTCTTTTAGGTAAGGTAAGCTAACTTTAGTCTAAAGCTAATAATAGTGAAAGCTAGCTAGCATTTATTTTAGCTTTAAGAGATCTAACATTATCTAATGCTAGTAGAGTAGATTTGCCTCACAGAGGCCACAAATGTGTATACTTCCTTACCAAATCAGGGGAAAAAGGAAACTTCACCCTGCTGAAAAATGTATTTATGCTGGTTTATGCTGGTCTGGTGCCGGTTTAGCTGGTCACTCGGCATGGTCACGCTGGTTGACCATCATACCAGCATCCAAAACACAACAGATGCTAGTTCTGCTTGTGATCAGCTAGGCAGGCTTTGCTTGTGACCAGCCTATGCACCATAATTGTGTCCATTTTTATGAAAACTTGATTTTTTCCCCAAGCAGTTTGTTTAAATAATTATAGTGACCATGCTATACTGTACAAGATGTACTTTTGCCATGCTTTCTGCAAGAGTCTTGAGGCAGCCGTGTCATTGTTTTGGCTAATCCTGACTGGAGTTTTAAAAGGCAAACCTAAAGAAATAAATTTCTAGTGAAATTTGGCATGAAGAGCTAGATAGACAAGCAATGGCTGACAGCGCTAATCTGAGTTGATGATGAGACTGATGATTACCGGTGTGGTCAGTATTGTTGACTGGCACGCCAGCCCTCAGCAACTCCAGAACCACTCGGTCCAGTCCACTCCTCACAGCACGGATCAGCACCACAGAGCCATCAGGACCGCACCACTGCACTGGGGCTGACTTCAGAGGGGAGAACATGGAGACAGTAGGAACTCAGCAGGAGAAATACTCATGTCTATTCTAGGGCAGATCACTTTCTACTGCCAACAGGCTAATGCACAGACATTTTGAGGGGGCAGGGGCTCAAAAGGAAAAAGGGCAGCATGAATATGAATTAAACGTAATTTAATTTATAGTATATTGCAGTCACTCTTATCAAGATACACCAGTGCCGTAGTGGGTAATCGGGAGAATCAGGAGAATTCCCTGGGCATGCAGCGTTTTGGGCCGGTTACTGTGAGCTAATGTAAAAACATATGTAAGCACTAAAATTCTCAGACTGACTATAAATGTTACATCCAAGTGTATATCTATAGTAATTTATGGGTTAAACCAGCAGCCCCCACCTCAAGTGGTACAGTCCCTGTTTGCTGACTGTAACTGAGAAGGAAATTCAAATAAGAAGCTAACATCACCCTCAATAGATTCATGTATCAAATTTAGTGTGATGGTGTGAATCTCGCGACAACAGATGGCAGCTCTACATGGTTTAGCACTTTTTTTGCATTATTGATGTAGCAGTTTTCATAAGTGAATCGTGAAAATGGACAGGAGCGGCAAGAACTGCAAAAAACAAGGTGGCACTGAGAGGACAAGAATGAAAAAGCTAGGAGGATGAGGACATATCCGAGCAGGTGGGCTTTGAGAAAGGCTGACTTTAATATACTCAGCTAGCATACGTTTGTAGCATATTGGCTGTCATGATTGTCACATTAACTAACCGTCTTGGTTATCTCACTGTGGCATATAAATAAGAGGAAGAAATGAGGAAGTTGAAAATAAGCAGATTTTACATGAAAGTTATTTGCATGAAGGTGATGCTGTGTGTGTGTGTGTGTGTGTGTGTGTGTGTGTGTGTGTGTGGAAAGTCCTGCCCTTCCATAAAAAGAACCATTTAGCTTGCTGGTAAAGTTGCTAGCAGGAAAAGCCCCCCTCAGTTGCTGAGATCTGCACAAGTGCAGTATCCAGAACAGTCCACATCCAAAAATATGTTTTTTGTGTGTTGCGAGACAAATGCTAAAACTATTTTTGAGATTGTCAAATTTTTACCAGTGATTTTAAATATGTTTTTGAAATGGTAATTTGGGCTGCAGTTTCTAGTTTTCAACTCTCTCCCCACTCAAAGAGAGATGAGTCTTGTCTTGTATGGCTGGAAATAACTGCCCGATGACGTTACCAAGATGGCAACTGAGTGGATTCTGACCCTAGTTCTTTTTCTGCTGAAGGAAAACTTAAAAAGGTTTAGGAAAGGATTTTAACTTAAATACAGACAGCCAGCATATTTTTGAGTTGGTTCTGGATAAAGATAGAAAGTTTAATTTTAATTTATTTCTAAATACAGCAGTAAAATGCGACCACTTGTCCTATTCCGCTTTATAGAGTAGAGTCTGGAATTACTGCCCGCCCTTGATGAATATAAAAAAAAGGTTTTCTTTGAACAGTGAGATATCTTTGCAGCATGAAGGCGTAACAATTAATTATTAATTAATTCCAGCATAGGGAATGAAATATTAACTATCAATTAATATATATCATTAATTGTTTCATGGAACCATTAAAGAAATCATTTTACGTTATAAATATTTATGATGTTTTTTCATTTTACATTATAAATATTTTTTGGTCATTATTCCAGATCAGTGCCTCCTAATTGCCTGCCACAAATTTTGATATAACTTGTTTTTATTTTACCTGTTTTATGTTTTATAATGTGTAATCGCTAATAACAATGTGTCTTATATATCATATCCCAATGACCTATATTTTTGACGACATAGAAAAAAATTCCTACATTGTGAAGTTTTAGTTGATAAATGTGTGTAAAGTTTCACCTGTGCCATGTGCTCCCATGATCTTATGCCACAGTACTGTCTGGCAACCCTGTTATATCAACCCTGTTTCTCAGTCTAGTTGCCAGAAAACAACATTTTAACTTGTTTTCTAAATAAAAAGCATCAATAAATACTGCAGATGTAATTAAGATGAGGGATACAGAAAAATAGGGAGAAATAGTTTGTCGCTGCACTCCCAGAGCTAAGAGATTGCCGCACATGCTCAGACTGTACATAATGCTAGCGTCAATGTTAGTATAGATATCTCCACTTATACCAATGAACAAAGGACTCACGTTGTTTGGGATCCGCTGTTGTGTGGGTGCGCTGTTCCTGTCCCATCTTCTTGGCGGTGCTGTTAAGTAAAGGAAGGAGAAGGTTATCATGAGGAAACCTGGACCTACGTGTGAATTTGTCACTTCTAGTAAAGTAGTGCACTCCACCTACCTTGCACGGGCGGTTGCTGGTGATTGATGTTGTAGTGTTTCTGGGCTGGTGACCTGTGGTCACAGATTGTCCTGTTGATGTCCTCCATGGAGCTCTGGGTCATGTCCGTGTCACTGCCAATGTCCAGGTCCTTCCTAAGTGGTCTGCAGACATGGAGCGATCAAAAACACATTAGCTGTTTCCTCAGACTCAGCTTGACAGCAGGTCAAAGAGGTTTCGATAGCTAAGGCTATTTTAGTTCCAGAAGTAGGAAGAGTAAACAGTAGTTTTTCACATCCTCTGTTTGTAGGGCTGGGAAGAGGAAACACAGTGAAAATGCTATTTCTGTCTCCATTACTCGAAGGTTTTCATGACCTAAGCTCTGTGCCTTGCTTTTAAGATGACCCAATCTGTCCATTTTCCAATCACCAATCACTTTTGGCCAGAGCTTTTGAAAAATGCACGATTCATGACTCTGAGAGCCTGACGCCATCTGCTGGACAAAAACACTTTTCAGGCTATTTTAAAGCTGCGCTATGTGATATTTTTGTTACTACTTAAAGAAGTAGCCTTACTGAGTGTGGAGAAAAAAGAACACACTAAAATATGATGGGCGTTCGAGACGCCCTGTAAAGTCTAAAATAATCATTCAAACGTCATGCGTGAGTTTTTTGTATCATGTAGTATGTTTTTATGCATTAACATCACACGCCCAACCTCTAAAAGAAGGTCCAGCTCAGTGTTAGGCCTTGAATGCAAAATCAACATTATACTAATCAAGATATGATGACTCCACAGCACTTTGGACCAGAAGATCCCCAGTTTGACATGCCTGCTTTAAAGGATTACTTTGGAGAAGTAAGTACTTTTGGAGAATTTTTAGTTAATACTATTTCTTACCATCAGCATGTGGTAAGAAATAGTATTAACTAAAATATCATGTCTCTCCTCCCCCCTCGCACCACCCCATTGACACTGACAATTGACCTGTTATTATTAGCAAATACACATCATAAAACATAAAAATGCTCAGCTAGCTGAGAGACCCTCTCTGACACTGTGCTTCATCGTGCCACCTAGGAAAAACGTGTCATGTTTTGCCATTAATGCTGACTAGTCTAGCAGTAAGTACTTGAATGATTTGGGACATCGTTTGGGGGTGTGACTTATGTACAGTGCAGCATGACATGACAAGTAATACTTAAAACTCATGAAGGGGATGTTGTCCTAAAACCTGGAGAAATTGCTACCACGTGTCGAGATGAAGAAAGCAACGGTGACTGTAGAGTTTCGGATTTTTCCGTTTTGGTTCTTCTGCTCTAGAACAACAATAATTAGGACAAAACTTAATTCACCATATGCAAGCCCATACTGTACGTGTTTGGGTCTACGGAGCGCTGAATTTAGGAGAAAGTGCGACTGCTAATGGGAACTAACTGTAAAATAAAGTGTGGGATATTCCAGTGATTTCACTTAGTTACTTAGTTTTGTTTATGCTGTGCACCAGGTACAGTCATAAAGTTGTATATTACAACATGCTGAAACCTTAATTCAGATTATAAGCAGCCTTTCATTCTCTGATTAGCCGCTATCATAATGCTAATTACTGCTAGCATGCTTATGGGAATTTGTAGTGTTGTTGAGTGCCAAGCTAGCAATGTTGGATAATCACATTTGATACAAATTCTAGCTCAAATATGGCCATGGTTTACCATGACTCTTCTGGAAAGGTCTAAATTTAAGGCCTGTATGATTGAAACTGCCTGTTAGCCTTTTAGCCACTTGCTGACCTTGTCTAATATGGACAGTGCAGTTCAGTTTTAGAGAATATAAAGTTGCAACAGCAACCAGTGATGTTCAACTAGCGGTTCTTCATTGGTTGCATTTTAGAAAGAAAGATTTCAGCATAAACAGGCTTTTTCATGCCGTGGATTGGTGTAGTGCTGGAGGAATAGTTTGGGCAGCGTCCACTAAACATGTAGAACAAAAGGTGAACAGAAAACATAAACTCAGAAATAAATGAATTAACCCTAAAGTAGGTTTTTTTAATCAATTCATCATCTAACAGAAAGTCGTTGCATGTTATAGATAAAATTCGACAGTAGACACAAATTTAAGAAATATGCTGTATGACATACTGTAAAAATGGCTCAAAATATGTTGCATAGTTAAAATCTAGCCCGATTTCTGTCCATATTTTGCTAATTTGAATAGCTTCAGTGCAAAACTACTGAAGCAAACTTCAAACATCAAACATGTTTTCAGAAAATTGTGTATATTCAATTTTTAGATGTGAACCACCTCTTGGACCTGGCTCATAACTCACGCACTCACTCACTCACTCACTCACTCACATTAGGCAGTTTGAAGATTCCCAACAAGTGGCAACTACTAGCACTCATATAGCTTTTAGTGCTTCATCAATTACTCTCTGTGTCCTCATTCACTGAACTATCCCTTTAAGCGGAAGACTCACCGCATCCGGATGGCATCCTCTCCGAGTGGTTCCCTGCGCCTTTTCCCCATCTCTTTCCCTTTCTTCTTTTTCTTCATGCCGTTTCTGTCCTTCTCTCTCCCTGACCTGCCCCTGCCCTCGCGCTGGTCAGCGGAATGCTGTGTCCAGGCTTTACTGCCGTTGTCAGTAGCAGTAGACCTGTGGCGCACTCTCTGTCCTCCCTCTCTCCTCTCTCTTCTCCTCTTCCTCCACACCAGCACTACCACGGCAACCACGGCCAGCGCCACAGCTACGCCCGTTGCCAAGCCCACCACAGGCCACAGCCAGGCAGGAGAGCCTTTATCAGTCTCTGTGGACAAAACAGAAGGGTTAAAGGAATACATCCGGAGTCGGCTTCAAGATGTGTGTTTTGAGTTAAAGCGTTTTCTGTTTATTTCTGTGTGTTTCTAAGTAGGTAATTACTAAACACAGTAAACGACCGACGTGGCAGATAGACATTAAAGAAGAATTCCACTGTGTTTTTAAAACCTAAAATTAAATCACTCAGGTGTAA